>NW_028291082.1:0-119017 GCF_965207765.1 Zootoca vivipara | reverse complement strand
GATGGCAACTCTGACATGGCCGTCTTGAGCAGATTACGCGCCCTGGTGCTGAGGGGCGGAGATCGCTCCGCCGCCCGCCCCGCCCTCGCAGAGCGCAATTGGTTTCCGCACGGCTTCGCCGCGTGGCACCCACCTTGCCAGGCCGGTGCCCAGCTTACCAGCCCCGCGCCATGGTGCACTGTGCCACCAGGGGTCTATGAAGAGCCGGCCCTGAACTCTGATCGTTTGCATTCATATCCTAGCTTTTCCCTCCAAGCCAGTGTCCATTCTTCTCCCCCTACTTCGTTCTATCCTCACAACAACCCTGTGAGGTGAGTTAGGCTGAGAGTGAGTGACTGGCCCAGGGTGCAACTAGAGCAGGCACCCCCAAACTTCGGCCCTCCAGATATTTTGGACTACAATTCCCATCTTCCTCAACCACTGGTCCTGTTAGCTAGGGATCATGGGAGTTGTAGGCCAAAACATCTGGAGGGCCGCAGTTTGGGGATGCCTGAACTAGAGAGTATCATGGCTGAGTGGGGGATTTGAAACCCTGATCCTGCAAGTGGCCAGATGCAAAGGCTTCCATGTAGATATAGCAGCCACTTGTAGCTTGTCATGGAGAGCAGAGAAAAGCTGCAGAGGTCAATTGTTTGCTCCACAATTGTTTAAAGGTACAGGAGCTCTGCTTTCCTTTGCATCCAATTACACCCCTTCCAGGATATTATTATTATTATTATTATTATTATTATTATTATTATTTAAATTTAAATAATCTAGTCAGCATAATCTGGCTGAAACAGAATTGACCCAGAACAGCAATTGTTTCTCTGGGGTTTCAAACTTCCTGCCCTCCAGGAACCTTTTGCCCTATTGATTTGTCTGCTGAGGATCCTTCCTGCTTGCCTAAAAAAAACAGGCTCAAAATGGAAATGAGCACCATAACCCCAAACGGTGCATAACAAAGGAGAAATGCCCAGCATTCACCAACAATGCAGGAATCTCTTGGCAAAGACAATAAGCTGTGATGCTTCCACTATTTGGATTAACTTGGGTTGATGGAACAGAATAGGAACATGAGAAGCTGCCTTCTAACTTCAATATTGTTGAGTCCAAAATGGAATGTGGGAGCTTCTGTGTGCGGAGCAAATGCTCCCTCTCTGAGCTACATCCCTTCCCCAAGCATGCAAGCTTGCTTTAGAAATAAATAAACTGATACTTATTCAAAGATATACAAAAAATACATACCCATTACAAAGTATCTTTTTTATAATATACTCAGATAATACTAGTTCCAGGTAGGTAGCCGTGTTGGTCTGACGCAGTCAAAATAAAAATAAAAAAATCCTTCCAGTAGCACCTTAGAGACCAACTAAGTTTGTCATAGGTATGAGGTATCTGAAGAAGTGTGCATGCACACGAAAGCTCATACCTATGACAAACTTAGTTGGTCTCTAAGGTGCTACTGGGAGGATTTTTTTATTTTTATTTATACTGAGATAAAACAGCTAAAGGTAAAGGGACCTCTGACAATTAAATCCAGTCGCGAATGACTCTGAGGTTGCGGCGCTCATCTCACCTTAAAGGCCGAGGGAGCCGGCGTTTGTCCGCTCCGCGGACAGTTTTTCCTGGTCATGTGGCTGGCATGACTAAGCCGCTTCTGGCAAAAGCAGCGCACGGAAATGCCGTTTACCTTCCTGCTGGAGCAGAACCTATTTGTCCACTTTCACTGGGACACAGGTGGCACTGTTTTATACTGAGATAAAACAGCTACTTAGCCTAAAGGAGAAGAAAGTCAGAAGGAAGGAAATGAAAGGAAAAATGAGAGAAAAGGAAAAGAAAGAAAAAGAGATAAAGAAGGAAAAATAAAAGCAATTCAGACTCTCTGTCCTGCAGCTACATATGATAGTCGTCCCTTAAGGTCCAACCATATCATCATCATCATCATCATCAAATCATCTTCTATAAACCAGTATTTTTTTCAATCTTAAAATCCAGAAATTACAAGATCATTCTTTCTTGTATTCCCAGTCTGGAGAATTGTAGCTCTGCAAGCCGAATCAGCAATGCATCATGCTCCAGACATGAAATGAGTGTTAGAATCGTAGGATTCTAGACTTGGAAGGGACCCCTGGGGTCATCTAGTCCAACCCCCTGAAATGCAGGAACATTTTTGCCTTACGTGGGGTTTGAACCCACAACCTTGAGATTAAGAGTCTCATGCTCTAGTGACCAATATACACACAAGAGGTAAATGCGCCTCCAGATTTCAGTGTGAGCAGAAAGCAGCCAGGAGGTGGCTTTTGAAATGTGTTCTATTAAGTGATTTATGGTATATATACCACCTTTCCGGCAGAATGTTTTTGCAGGTGCTGAGATTCTTTGTGCACCTGTCTCTCTCTGTGCATCCTCTCTCTGGGGACCATCACAGACAGAGGGAGGGAAGAAGCCCACGCATGCATGCGCAGAAACACCTTGACGTTGCTGCAAAAGGCCTGGGGCAAAAGAAACACAAATCCAAATATGGACTAACCATTAATATTTTTAAAAATGTTATTGGAGAAGCAGGCAATAGTCTTATGCAGACAGCAAGGCAAGCACAGGGCAAATGCAGCACTGCTCTGCCAACATCAGTCTTGATTTCTCCAGCCCTGCTTGCCTTCCTGATAGCCAGACCAGGAGGTGGAACTGCCTGTCAGCTCCCTCCTCCTGAGTCTGTTTCCCCCTTGAAGAACTCAGTAGGGAGGAGGATGGGGATACAAGTCATTGGCTCTGCTGGACACTGGCTCTGGCGCCACCTACTGTTCAGCTCCAGCCTTCTGCCTTACCGGCCCTCACAGGCTGGTATATGGGGGGGGGGGCATAGCTGCCAAGTTTTCCCTTTTCTCGTGAGGAAGCCTATTCAGCATAAGGGAAAATCCCTTTAAAAAAGGGAGAACTTGGCAGCTATGGGGGGGGTGTCCCTCCGCCTATCACCCACTCTGCAGAGGCACCAGTTCCCAGCAGCTTGCAAACCTACCAAGCCACTCCTCCCAATTATTATTTTTTAAATGCCACCACACAGTCCAAATGAAAATAGTTTTTCTGCTTAAGCTGTCCCCATGTACCTCCAAGAACACGAGTCATAGAATCATAGAGCTGGAAAGGGGTAAAGGGACCCCTGACCATTAAGCCGCTTCTGGTGAACCAGAGCAGCACACAGAAACGCTGTTTACCTTCCCGCCAGAGTGGTCCCTATTTATCTACTTGCACTTTGACATGCTTTCGAACTGCTAGGTTGGCAGGAGCTGGGACCGAGCAACGGGAGCTCACCCCGTCGCAGGGATTCGAACCGCTGACCCTCTGATCAGCAAGCCCTAGGCTCTGTGGTTTAACCCACAGCTCCACCTGTGTCCAAGAACAGGAGTCATAGAATCATAGAGCTGGAAGGGGCCCTCTATTCCAACCCTCTGCAATGCAGAAATATGCAGCTGTCCCATACGGGGATCAAACCTCCAACCTTGGTGTTATCAGTGCCACACTCTAACCATTCAGGCTACCATATAAGTGCATGTACAGGCAGAGGGCCTTCTCGGTGGTGGCACCCACCCTGTGGAACCCTCTGAAGGCAGCCCTGTGAAGGGAAGTTTTCAATGTTTGATGTTTTATTATGCTTTTATACATGTTGGAAGCCGCCCAGAGCGGCTGGGGCAACACAATCAGATGGCTGGGGTACAAATAATACAAGTATTATTATTATTATTATTATTATTATTATTGAACTGGGTTCATTTCTGGTCTCTGCACAGCCTTAGTTTAGTGGGCTCCTGCATCTTTGGTGTGGACCGTCCGGTGTCGAATCAGATGGCCGTTTTGAGTGAAGCTTTTCCCACAGTCAGGGCATTCGAACGGCTTCTCCCCTGTGTGGATCCTTTTGTGGGCCAAAAGGGCGGAGCTGCGATTGAAGCTCTTGCCACATTCGGCACACGGGTAAGGCTTATGCCCAGTGTGGATTATCCGGTGTTTCAGAAGAGTGGCGTGCTGGCTGAAGCCTTTCCCACAGTCTGAGCACCGGTAGGGCTTCTCGTTTGTATGAACTCTCCGGTGCGTCTTGAGGGTTGAATTCTGGCCAAAGCCCTTCCCACAATCCGGACACTTAAAGGGCTTCTCATCCGTATGGACTCGGCGGTGAGCAAAGAGGGCCGAGTGCGAGCTGAAGCTTTTCCCGCACGAGGCACACCTGTGCGGCTTCTCCCCGGTGTGCGTCCTCCGGTGAGCCAGGAGGAAGCAATTAAACCGGAACCCTTTGCCGCAGTCGGGGCACTCATAGGGCCTGGCGCTCGAGTGAGTACGCTGGTGACGGGCGAGGGCCGTGCAGCCTCTGAAACCTTTCCCGCACACGGGGCACGTCAGGGATCTCCCCGCCCGGTGGACTTTCTGGTGTTTGGCAACGTCCGAGGCGAAGCAGAAGCGCTTCCCGCACTCGGGGCAGCTGTGCAGCCTCTCGCCCGTGTGGATTTTCTGGTGCCGGAAAAGGTTGGAGCTCTGTCTGAAGCTCTTCCCGCACTGGCGGCACTCATAAGGCCTCTCCCCGGTGTGGATGCGCTGGTGGGTAACAAGAGTGGAAAAGCGGCGAAAGCTTTTCTCGCAGGCCGGGCACTCGTGGGGCTTCTTCTCGAGCAGGGCTTGGAGTCCTCCGGTTTCCTGGTGGCTTGGATGGCCTTGGAATCCCGGCAGGTTATTCCCAAACCTGCACTCAGTTCCGATTGGCTCTTCGCTTTTGACATTCTTCAGAACGACCCTGTGGCATTCGCCTGGAGCAGTCACATTCTGCTCCCTTTGTGTCTGCTCCTCCTGCTGAAAGACCTTGATCTCGTCCTCGCTTTGCATTCCGTTCCCTACTGGGACAAAAAGCAAACGTTACAAAAGTTTCTAGGTTTCACTTTCGATTTCTTGGGTAGGTCCTCAAACTGAACAGAGTGAAAGATTGTGAGTGTAGAGCAGGCATCCCCAGAACTTTGGCCGTCCAGATGTTTTGGACTACAATTCCCATCTTCCCCGACCACTGGTCCTGTTAGCTAGGGATCATGGGAGTTGTAGGCCAAAACATCTGGAGGGCCGCAGTTTGGGGTTGACTGGTGTAGAGACACCCATGTATGACCTAAACAGTGCCTAGTTTATTTTGGGGCTGCTATTTTGTTAATGGTGTTTTATAGGTTATAAATGCTGTAATGATTCGTTAACCCAGGGGTTCCCAACAAAATTTTCTCGAGGACCCCTCATCGAGCAGCTATTGTGACAAGGACCCCCATTAATTCCTAATCCTAAAATTAAAAAGTGAGAGCCAAATTAAGAGTCTTTTTATAAGAATCCAGGGAGGAGGGAGGGGAATGGAGAAGACAGGGTACCTGCGCAGTAGCGCACAAATGAAGACGACGCGCGCAAAGCATCTTGGGGAGGTGAGTGTTAGTAGAATGCGCGCGCTGCCTCTTTGCAAAACAGTAGTGTTTGTAAAGCGCCACCTAACGGCATACAGCAGAACTACTGCCTCATCTAATTCTAGTTTTGCACTAGACTCTGCTCATGCAGGAAGCGGCCAAAACAAAAAATCTGTTAACATACGAAATATATTTAATATATTTTTTATTCTAATAGCATCTTGCGGACCCCTCTCGCATAGCTCGCAGACCCCTGGGGGTCCGCGGACCACCTGTTGGGAACCACTGCGTTAACCATATACAGTGGTACTGTACCTTGGTTCCCAAACGGCTTAGTTGTCGAACAAATTGGCTCCCGAACGCTGCAAACCCGGAAGTAAGTGTTCCGGTTTGCAAACGTTTTTTGGAAGCCGAACATCCGACACAGCTGCCATGGCTTCCGATCCGAGTGCAGGAAGCTCCTGCAGCCAATCGGAAGCTGCGCCTTGGTTTTCAAATGGTTTGGGGAGTTGAAAAACTACCAGAAAGGATTAAGTTCGAGAACCAAGGTATCACTGTAATATGACTTTTGCTTTAGTTGTGATGTTTAGCTTATCTTTCAGTTGTTGGTTTGTTAACAGCGTTTTATAGGCTGTGATGGTTTGTTAATTATTCTATATGTTAATTATTCTATATGTTAATTATTCTATATGATTTATGCTGTATTTATGATCGTAGAATCGTAGTTGGAAGGGACCCCAAGGGTCATCTTGATGATATTTCATTGTGATGTTTCATTGTGCTATATCGTGTTATTTATTGTTTGTAAGACGTTTTGGTGTTCATTTGTATGAAAAGTGGCATGGAAATATAATAATAATAATAATAATAATAATAATAATAATAATAATAATAATGTTTTTTATTTATACCCTTCCCAGTCAAGACCGGGCTCAGGGTGGCTAACAACAAATAATATCAACACAAGTATAAAAGAAACAATTCAGTTAAAACGCAGATTAATACAATGTTAAAATTCAATTTGAAAAATTAAAAATCTACAAATAAGATAAAAAACCATTATGAAATAAAACCTATGGGGAGGGTAACCGTGGGGTCAGACTGCGTCAGTCCGAAGGCCAAACGGAACAGCTCTGTCTTGCAGGCCCCACGGAAAGATGACAAATCCCGCAGGGCCCTAGTCTCCTGGGACAGAGCGTTCCACCAGGAATTGAGGGAGTAAGCTTCTTGGATTGGGGGGGGAGGGACCAGCAGTCTCCTAGCTGTAGGAAACATGGTAAAAGCAGGCATCCCCAAACTGCGGCCCTCCAGATGCTTTGGCCTACAACTCCCATGATCCCTAGCTAACAGGACCAGTGGTTGAGGAAGATGGGAATTGTAGTCCAAAACACCTAGAGGGCCAAAGTTTGGGGATGCCTGTGGTAAAGCTCCCCAACCCGGTGCTCTGAGGGTTTTGAACTACAACTCCCACCAGTCCCAGCCAATACTGATGTGCGTAGTCAAAGGGGTGCGGGAAGGGGGCAGCTACCCCCCCCCAACCTAGTAAATAAATAAAAATACTTAACTAACTGAGGTTCTGCCCCCCTAACATGGAGTCTTCGCCCATGGACTCGTAGTCCAGAACTTCTAGAGGGCAGCACATTGTTGAAGACGGATATGGCTGGATCTGATTTTGCAGCTCGCAGCATAGGAAGAGCAACAGTTTCGGCAGGTTCCAACGATCAAAAATCAGTGTTGACAACAGATTAAAACAACTTAATTCAGAAAGGCAAGGTACTGAGCAATTTTGAACCTATCCAAATGCCCTTTTTTTTGGAGAGACTGCGGGGCCAGGAGCAGACTGAGCTACTGCAGCTGCTGGACAGAAGCAAAAGGTAATTTCCGGAGCGGAACAAAATATATAACTAAGTCCAGTTCACCTTCCTTGTGTTCCTCTAGGCCTCTGATCAACGGTCCCTTCCTGGGTTCCTTGGAAGTCCACCGTTCGATGCTATGGTGGTCAGGTACCTGATCCAAGACCAGAAGACCCTGGAAATAAAGGGTTTCATGCTTTCTGAAAGATACAGTCATAGAAGTCAGAGAATCATAGAGTTGGAAGAGACCACAAGGGCCATCCAGTCCAACCCCCTGCCAAGCAGGAAACACCATCAAAGCACTCTTGACATATGCCTGTAAAGCCTCTGCTTAAAGACCTCCAAAGAAGGAGACTCCACCACACTCCTTGGTAGCAAATTCCACTGCCGAACAGCTCTTACTGTCAGTAAAAGCAGGAGCTTCGTGGGCTGTGCACCCGGCATTTTCTTATCCATCAGATGTGCAATTTGGAATCTAGTAACTGGTACACAAATGGATATCTTGGAGTTCCTACGTTTTTTATTTCCTTTCCTACATACATCAGGGCACTATGCGGGCTTCAACGTGGTGCTGCAGCTGGAGTTTTGGAACGAAGACGGAAGAGACCCAGATTCAAATCTACTATCAGATGCAGAGCTCATTGGCCAAGGATGGGGAACCCGTGGCCCTTCGGATGTTGACGAACTCCAGTTCCCATCAGCCTCAGCTAGCCTGGCCAATGGTCAAGGACAGCGGGAGTTGTAGTTCAGCAGCTTCCCCGCTCTAGATGTCGAGCATGCGCTAGCAGTCTTAAATTCGAACCCGTGCCAAATGAGCCATGTTTGTGCACATGGATAATCTAGCAGCTTGTGTTTTATTGCCTAATTGAAAAAAAAATCATCTTGCCAAGAATTACCAGTGGGGCAGGGGCAGCTGAACTTAGGACCGTCTTTGAGGCTTCTGGTTCACCACCAGGAGAGCTAGTGGATACTGGGCTTGATGGGCCATTGGCCAGATCCATCAGGCTCTTCTTAACGTTCTTACAATCAAGGTAAGACTTGATTTCAATGACTTGGATGATGGGCTTGAGGGCATCCTGAGCAAGTTTGCAGACGACACCAAATTGGGAGGGGTGGCTAATTCCCCAGAGGACAGGATCACACTTCAAAATGACCTTAACAGATTAGACAACTGGGCCAAAGCAAACAAGATGAATTTTAACAAGGAGAAATGTAAGGTGCTACACTTGGGCAAAAAAATGAAAGGCACAAATACAGGATGGGTGACACCTGGCTTGAGAGCAGTACATGTGGAAAGGATCTAGGAGTCTTGGTAGACCACAAACTTGACATGAGTCAGCAGTGTGATGCAGCAGCTAAAAAAGCCAATGCAATTCTGGGCTGCATCAATAGGAGTATAGCATCTAGATCAAGGGAGGTAATAGTACCACTGTATTCTGCTCTGGTCAGACCTCACCTGGAGTACTGTGTCCAGTTCTCGGCACCATAGTTCAAGAAATATACTGACAAGCTGGAACGTGTCCAGAGGAGGGCAACCAAAATGGTCAAAGGCCTGGAAACGATGCCTTATGAGGAACGGCTTAGGGAGCTGGGTATGTTTAGCCTGGAGAAGAGAAGGTTAAGGGGTGATATGATAGCCATGTTCAAATATATGAAAGGATGTCATATGGAGGAGGGAGAAAGATTGTTTTCTGCTGCTCCAGAGAAGCGGACACGGAGCAATGGATTCAAACTACAAGAAAGAAGATTCCACCTAAACATTAGGAAGAACTTCCTGACACTAAGAGTTGTTCGGCAGTGGAATTCTATGATTCTAAGGTTCTAGCCCCTCTTTACACTAAAGGGAGAATGTGGCTATACGGTGACAGCTGAGAAGCAGGATCGGTTCTTTGGCTTCCTTCCAGAAACATGGCCATTTTGTGTCCTGGAGATCTCCGCACCTACATACCTGAGTTCCTTCGGCTGCACGTAAACCTCCTCTGAGAATCTCCACTGGCTGATTGCCGCGAGGAGGCGTTGCTCTGGACTGAAAGGTGGATATTATTCTGAAGCCTGTCAAGATGGAAAGCACAACATGGGGGACATCAGGAAAATTCCATCTTTAGTTAGTTTGGTACATCAACACAATGGCTTTCCCCTCCACTTTAATCATGCGACTTAAGGCAGTGTACATGGGACTCCTTAGCGATCTCCCATCCCAGGCACTGAACTATGTGGCTTCGGCAAAGTGGCTGCATCATGTGCTCAATAAACCATCATTTCCTGCTACCTGCCCTGTGCTGCAAAAACCAGGTGGCAGTGATGGTCAGGCTCTGGGGCAGCCACAATATGTGGCTGATGGACTTGTCTTGGAGGCCCAGGTGTGTCTATTGCTCCTCCTTTTGACCAGTCTTGTTTTAGTGTCTCTCTCCAGCACGCACTCCGAGACGTACCTGTGTCACCCTCCAGCTCCATCCGTAAAGTCTCTGGGTAGGGAGAAACAAAACAAGGAAGAGAATATTTTATACTCCCAAGAATTCGCAGGGATGTATCAGCAGTCCACCCGGCCCAAAATATTTGGGTATGTAACTGCCTGACCTCTCACAAAAGCCTCTTGTGAAATAGGCCACCTTATTCCCAATTTACAGGTGGGAAAACTGAGGCTGCGAGAGTGCAGAGAACGGGTGCAGCTCGCCAGTGAACTGACTGGGTAGCTTTAGGAAGCCGCTATCACTCAGCGGCAGCTCACCAGCCTCCTTCTGGGTTATGGAGACAACGCAAAATTTCCTCGTAGTAGCATCTGGAGCTCGTAATCTGGAGCTCATCTAGCCCAACCCCTTGCTTGGTGCAGGGGGCAACTACAGCAGGGGTTAGGAACGTTTTTGGCCCAGCGAGTCAGACCTTTATCTCCCTGCACTGCTGTGAGCCAACTTTTGCCACCGGGTGACCAATAGGTGGGAGGTCCTATGCACCTGTCGAAGTTGACCCAGACCACCAGGGCCAGAGCCTGGACCTCATGGACACCTTCCCCTGAGCCTGAAAAGCCAGACACCTCCCACAGCACATTGCCAGTCGGGCAGCACTGGGAGGGAGGCTACAGAACCATAGAGAAGTACCCATCCTTCTATCACATGTGGTGGACATGCCCTAAGGTAAAAGGCTTCTGGGAAATGATTTATAATGAACTGAAGAAAGTATTGAAAAATACATTTTTGAAAAAACCAGAAGCCTTTTTACTTGGTATAATTGGGGATGAAATCCCAAGAAATGATGTTAATTTTTTTATGTATGCTACTACGGTAGCAAGGATTCTAATTGTGAAATATTGGAAGAAAAATGAACTGCCTACTATAGAAGAATGGCAAATGAAGATGATGGACTTTATGGAACTCGCGGAACTGACAGGAAGACTCCGGGACCAAGCATAGGAGACGGTGGAGGAAGATTGGAAGAAGTTTAAAGTATATTTAGGGAAATATTTTGGAATATAAAAGACTGAATATCTATGGGAATATTTCGCTGTTAAGGCATTAGGGAGGAAAGAAGATGCGAGGAAAATAGATAAATGAACTAAATTTAATGGATTGAGGTAAAGGTGAAGTAATAGTTATAGTTGTGATTAATATTTGAAGTAATGAGTAAGAAACTGCTAAAGAGGATTTGAAAAGGAAATCAGTTAGGAGGGATCTGGGGAAGTTCAAGAAACAATGGTTGGAAAGGTAGAAGAAAGTTAAAAGGAGTATTTGGATATTTGTTTTAATGTATTTTTATCTTCATGTTTTTTTGTATTTTCTATTTTTTGTTTTTTGTCTTTCTCTTTTTTATTGTTATTTTCTTTTAATATCTGTTGTTCGTGTGATGTTGATGTATATATAAAACCAATAAAAATAATTATTTTTTTTAAAAAAGAGAAGTACCCATCTTGGGCCAGAAGGTTCCAGCATCAAACTAGAACATGACAAAATTGGTTTCTATGGCACTGCTTGTTACTTACTTTCCACGTCCTTTGATGGATCTATTCCCCCATATATCTAATAATGAAATCGACCCGAACCTAAAAGAATTTTGTTACATAACCTCTTCAACGCCAGAAAACTGAGGGAAGCAGGGCAGGGAAGGGACCTTGGACCACCTTTGAGCCGCAGCATCACTTCCTGCAGGGTGTCCTTTTTCTCAGAGAAACAGTTGACTCTCTGTCCGAGCTCCTCCAAGTCGAGTTCCGCTTTTGGTGATGCGCCATCTTCCATATTACTGGGGGAAGGAAGAAGAGGAAGAGAAGGCGAGGCACAATCCCGCTCCCCAGACTACCCTGCAGCCGTAGTTTTCGTCGCAGGATCTATCTCGGCCCAGCCACAAAGAGAAAGAGACTCACCTGTTCCCTGTGCTTCTGAAGCCCTAGTGGGGAAGACAAAAAAAGTGGGGTGTCAGTGGCAGGCTGTGGGGCTCTTATGGCCTTGTGACCCCCCTGCATCCATCCACATTATCAATTTAAAGCAGGAACACATCACTTTAAGCAGTCCTGGATTCCCACAAAGAATCCCGTTTTGTTAATAGAGTTGTCGGTCCCCTCACAGAACTACAGTTCTCGATCCATCACTCTTCCAAGGAAGCTCTGGGAACTGTAGCGCCGGGAGGGGAATAGGGGTCGCCTGACAACTCTCGGCACCCTTAAGAAAACACAGTTCCCAAGATTCTTTGAGGGAAGCAATAAGTGTTAAAAGTAGTATTATGCTGCTATAAATGTATGGTGCAGATGGGGGGGCTGTGTGATCCTAGCATCCGAGGGTCATGCCCGAATGGGACCTCCACCCCTTCCCTCTTCCCTCAGCCCACGATCACCCTTCTTTTGGCCTTTAAGCTCTCATTCTCATCATTATTGAGAATCAACATCATCAGATTTCTTACCATACGGTCCCAGGACAGATCATATACATAAAAACGCAGTATTAAATGCAGTTAAAGTTAAAATGTACAGACAGAATAGGATGGCTCCTAAAATGCCTCATCCCAGGCATTGGAGGCCAGGGTAAAGAGGTGTATCTTCAGTGTATGATGAAAGCTATATAACGAAGGTGCTAGACACAACTCTGTGTGGATGGAGTTTCACAGTTTAGGGGCCACCACTAAAAAGACCCTCTCCTGAGCCACCATCCACCTGAACCTCA
This sequence comes from Zootoca vivipara, assembly GCF_965207765.1. Lineage (NCBI taxonomy): Eukaryota > Metazoa > Chordata > Lepidosauria > Squamata > Lacertidae > Zootoca > Zootoca vivipara. Next base: position 106,624 of record NW_028291082.1, on the reverse strand, counting down.
AAGGGTGGTGGAAGTATACCCTCTGACATTTTGAGTCCCAAAACCAGGGAAAAAATGTCTTCCCGCCTATGCTCTTGCAGGACTCGAAATACCGTATGTGTGTTTTCGGGGCCATGCTAGCACAGCACCCCACAACACGTTTTTTTTGGGGGGAGTGTTTTTTTTCTGGGCAAGATCTCGGCATGAAACCACACAAGATCACGGAACCCAAAATGGCCACCATGTTCTCGGTGAGAAAACGGGATGCTCTGTTTTATTCTGGTACTCTTGCAGGTATGGTGGAAGCTCTAAGAGTATTCTGTTGATCTTAGCATCCAAGAGGGCAGGTAGGAAAGGCCTTTCAGATATTTCAGGCCTAAGCTGTCATGGCCTTAAACCAGGTATCCCCAAACTGCGGCCCTCCAGATGTTTTGGCCTACAACTCCCATGATCCCTAGCTAACAGGACCAGTGGTCAGGGGTGATGGGAATTGTAGTCCAAAACATCTGGAGGGCCAAAGTTTGGGGGTGCCTGCCTTAAACACTCAAATTTGGGAGAACCCCCCACTCACACTTTCAAAACGGGCCTTCCCAGGCAGAGCAGAATCAAGAGAGACTCTTGCCAAGGTTCAACAGCCCAGCCTCACCTGCCAGAGACAATTTGGCTCCTCTTTCTCCGCTCCCTTTCTGCCGAGCAAATCCTCAAGCAGGGTAATCTCCAGGCAGAGCTTGGAGAGGCTCTCCTCCCTTTTCTGTGCAATCTTCCAGCCCAGCATCTCCAGCCAACTCAGCAGAAGCTGCTCTTGCTCCTTCAGAAACTTACAGAGCTGTTTCCATTCCTGGATGATTTTCTGCTTCTCTGCTTCGATCCGTTTCTACAATCCAAAGAAAGGAACAAAGCCGGGACACCGAGGAAGGGGGGGGAGAAACCCATCACTTTGAGGACAACTCAGCATCCAGCAGCTGTGGAAAAAAGGTGAATTCCACAGTAGGGGTCATTAGGAAAAGAACTGAAACTAAAGCTTCTCCGTATCATGATGCAGATCTATTTTGCCCCCTCAGTTGGAATACTGCATCCAGTTCTGGTTGCCTCACCTCACAAAGGATATTGTAGAGGTGGAAGAGGTTCAGAAAAGAGCCACCCAAATGATCAAGGGGGATAGAGTGACTCTCCTATGCAGAATGGCTATCAAAGTTTGGGACTTTTTAAATTTGGAGAAAAAGCAAGGCGTGATGGAAGCTCATAAAGTTATGGATGGCATAGAGAAAAGGGATTGAGAAAAGGTTTCCCCTCTTCTCTCCTAATGCTAGAACTCGAAGAGAGAAAAGGTCAATCAGTGGGGGCAGAAAATTATGCACAGTGCAGAGAATTTGGATAGGAAGACGTGTTTGTGTCTCTCTTCCTCTCCTACTAGAACTCTGGGAAAGCCAACGAAGCTGAATGTTGGAAGATTCAGGGCAAAGAAAAGGACTTTGCCACACAGCACATCAATTAAACGACGGGATTTGCAACCAGGTGTTGTGACGGCCATCAACTTAAATGAGTTTTAGGGGGGATAGGCAAATTCCTGGAGGATGAACCTACCAGTGGCCATGATACCGTAGCTACAAATGATCTTCAGCACTGGAAGTAGCATGTCCCTGAGAACCAGGAGCTGGAATCACAACTAGGGAGAGGGCTGCTGCAATTGGGTCCTGCTTCAGGCCACTGTGAAAACACAATGCTGGACTAGATGGGCCTTAGGTCTTATGCAGCAGGCTCTTCCCATGCCTAGGATGAATGGAATCTGCAAGCTTTGCCCAGGCTCCTCCCAGGTAATGTTTGGATTGGCCAACCAACCCAGGCCCAACCCACAAGGAAACTCCACAAGCCCCACCCTCTCTAGTGAAAACCAGCTTGGGGGGGCAGCAAAGGAGAGCTGTGGTGGTCGGGGGGGGGGGCTGCTGGGGGAGGGTCATAGTGCAACCACTTCTGGAGTTGGCAGGGGGGGCTCTCAAGGGTATAGTGCCCTGAAGGGAATGAAAGAAGTCTCTGCCACAAGAAGCTTACAATTGGAAGTTTAAAAATGGGGAGAAAAGGCACCTTTTATTTTATATATTGATGATGAGATGATGATGACGACGACATGAACCACCCTAAGAACTTTGGATGAAGGGCGGTATACAAATTGAGCTGCAAGAATGCTGCTTGACAAGTTGGAAAGACGAACAGAGAGATCTGTCAGACTAAACTATTGGATTATGCAGAGATGGCAAAAATGACTGGGAAAATCAGAAACCAGGAGGATCAAAACTTCAACAAAGAATTGGAGAAATTTATACTATACAGGTGAAACTCGGAAAATTAGAATATCGTGGAAAAGTGCATTTATTTCAGTAACACAATTTAAAAGATGAAACCAATATATGAGATAGATGCATGACATGCAAAGCAAGATATGCTGAGCCTTTATTTGTTGTAATTGTAATTATTTGTCGTTAGGCGGGTCAATTATAAATGGAATGTAATTAATGAAATGTAATAGCGATGTTTATTTTTGTATTATTGTAACTATTTGTTTTATTGCTGTGGAATTTCCAAAAGAAAGCATTTGTAAAAATTAAAAGAAAAATAAAAAAGAATAAGTTGCATTACTAAAATAAGTGCACTTTTCGACGATATTCTAATTTTCCGAGCTTCACCTGTATTTGACAGACTACTGTAAACACTTAAATAACTCTTGTAATGTTGCATAGACTTTGGATACAACGGAGGACTGAAAACTATGGGGATTCATAGTACGCAGTTGAAAAAGTTAACTAAAGAACCCATGGAGGGAAGGGGGGCAAGTCATGAGATTCGGAATAATCTTGTGTAATTTTTATTATTTGTGATTTTGAATGTGAATGAATTTGTAAAATCAAATAAAAATAATTTCCCCCCCAAAAAAGAAGGGTGGTATACAAATTGGACAAATAAAATAAATATAAATAAATATTCTAAGAAGAGGAGGCTGGGGGGGGAGGGGAGGCAGGTGGCTCTGGAGACTTGCCAGCAGCTCCTTGATTTTCTTCTCATCTGCTTTCGCCACTTCCCTCTGCTGCATTAGAGAAGCCAGGCGCTCTTGCAGTTCCACCTGAAGGAGAGATCAGAAGCATTACTGTTACTGGCGCATTTTCTCGCTGCAGCTTCTGGCTCCACTCTCACACCGGCTCCCACATGCAACTCATTCACATCCACTGAGGCCACACTCACACGTCCCAGTGGGATTTAGCTAATGCAGGCACCCCCAAACTGCGGCCCTCCAGATGATTTGGCCTACAATTCCCATGATCCCTAGCTAACAGGACCAGTGGCCGGGGAAGATGGGAATTGTAGTCCAAAACATCTGGAGGGCCAAAGTTTGGGGATGCCTGAGCTAATGGTTCCACCCACGCTCAGTGAAAAGGGAGCCGGGTGAATAATAATAATAATAATAATAATTTATTATTTATACCCCGCCCATCTGGCTGGTGAACATCGCAGCTTCCTTCCCAGTCAGTAGAGCAACACAGAGAAGGCTGCAATTTTTTTGGGGGGGGGAGGATGTTCTTGCCATATATTTCCATCCAATTGTATTCTTGTGTGGCTTCGTTTTATTATTGTGTCTCTTTCTCATTCTGATATTTTTGCAGCCCTGCTTGGAGGCCATTTGGCAAGGCTGCTACGTACAAATAAGCAATAACATAACAGACCGAGGTTAAAAGCTGGGAAGAAGTTCAAAAAGTTTGAGAAACCCTGGATTACAGGGAAGAGCTGCTGCACCCAGAGTGAAACCGTCAGCTCAGTTTGATAGCACCTTGCCCAGCTTACACAAGGAGAATGGGGAACCACTGGCACTCCAGACGTTGTTGGACCCCAGTTCCCATCAGCCCCAGCCAGCACAGCCAATGGCAAGGGATGATGGGAGTTGCAGTTCAGCAACATCAGAAGGGACCCCCTGCCTCTAGAACAGGGTTTCCCAAACTGGGCTCTCCAGCTGTTTTTGGACCACAACAACTCCCATCACCCCTAGCTAGCAGGACCTCTGGTCCAGGGATGATGGGAAATGTAGTCCAAAACCAGCTGGAAACATAGGTTTGGGAAACCCTGCTCCAAAACTTGGGGTGGCGTTCTTTTGGGTTCTTTCCTGGCTCCTCCCGGCCCTCCCTTCAGTCCTGGCTGCATGCCCATAAATCTCTTGCTCCCCATCGCTGTCTTTCCTCCAAACTCCCCCGGGAGATCAACCCACTCTGACGGTCCCGGCCAGGATCCCGGCTGCGGCGGCCATGGCTGCTGCTCGGACGGCACACGAAAGCGCTCCGGGCAAAAGAGCGACTGGGCTCCGCCTGCCAGCTGCTTCCGCGGCGCTCCACGTCGAGGAAAAGCAGAGAAGGAGGGAAGCAGACCAACGAGGAGCGGGTTAGGAGGAAGGCAGCGAGCAGAGCCACCACGATGCCCGGGTCCCCCTCGCCTCCCGGGTCGCGGCGCCGACGTCCCATCCTTTGGCGAGGGAAACAGGAAGAGGCTGGCCGGAGCCGAAGCTGGGAAAGGTGGGGCTGCCACCGGCAGGAGGCACCCGGGATGGCGGAGGGAGAGGGAAGCGAGGGGCGGACTGTTAAAAAAAGCAAGCAAGCACCGCAGTCAGGGATGGGTAGCATCCTGCCTGGAGGGCGAAGGCGCCATCGCTGCAGCCGCGCTGTACGAGGTTTTCCTCGGACGGGCATATTCATATGTACAGGTGGAACTCGGAAAATTAGAATATCGTCGAAAAGTGCATTCATTTCGGTAATGCAACTTATTATTATTTTTTTTTTTTTTACAAATGCTTTCTTTTGGAAATTCCACAGTAATTACAATTAGTTACAATAATGCAAAAATAAACATCACTATTACATCTTGTTAATTACATTCCATCTATAATTGACCCGCCTAATGACAAATAATTACAATTACAACAAATAAAGGCTTGACATATCTTGCTTTGCATGTCATGCATCTATCTCTCATATATTAGTTTCACCTTTTAAGTTGTGTTACTGAAAGAAAGGCACCTTTCGACGATACTCTAGGTAATTTTCTGAGTTTCACCTGTATTAGCTAAACAAGCTATAGCTTAGGGAGGGTCCCCCCAAAAAAATGTTAGGATAAAAAACTGGATGTACATTTCCAGAATATAAGATGAAAAACAAATAAAATAAAACCTACATACAGCAACAGTGTTTTGTGTTGTGTAGGCTCCTATGATGTAAGTAATCGGCCCCACCTGCTAGCCTGCTCCCTAAAATATCACTGGTTTGCTCATTTCTATAGGCTATACTGTATAGGGTGCCTACATTCTGCATGGACTGGTTATTTTGTTATGTGCAAATGGCTTTAGATACCTATTCGGTCCATAAGTTATCATATAGCATATGTTCAACAAAAAAAAAAACAGTGACCATTTGTTGTTGACAAAGGACAGCTGGCCATATAAAGGACCCCATTACCTTCAGTAGCTGAGGGCCTCATCAAACTTAAATCCGGCCCTGTTCACCCACCCACCACCAACCACAAAAAGCTATCGCTAGTCTAGGCTGCATCAACAGAAGCCTAGTGTCCAGATGGAGGAAAGTGATAGTACCTCTCTATTCTGCCTTGGTCAGAGCAGCCCTGGAATACTGAGCCCTCCAATTCTGGGCTCCGCTCCATGATTTAAGAAGGATGTCGACAAGCTGGAGTGTGCCCAGAGGAGGGCAAGAAATAACATCAAGGGTCTGGAAACCAAGCCTTGTGACGGACAGTTGAAGGAGCTGCGTATGTTTAGCTTGGGAAAGAGGAGACTGAGAGGAGATACAATAGCCATCTTCAGAGCTCTAAAGGGCTGTCACATGGACGATGGAGCAAGCTTGTTTTCTGCTGCTCTGGAGACTAGGACCCGAACTTTAGTTGAGATTCCTCAGGGTCCCTTCCAACTCTGCAATTCTTGTTTTTTAAAGTATTTTTATTAAAGATTTCTTGATTTACAAGGGTGTGTGCAGTGTGTCTCTCTTATTTTTACATGTATCATTTTTGCAAATCAGTTACGTTTGTTGAGACACTGGGAAGAAAGAGGGGGACTGAGGTGGATAGGGGGGTGGAAAGGGGGGGTCGGGTGGTGATGTTTCTATTTTACTTATATGTAGGGTTTGATGTCAGCGTTGCTTGTGCAGCTTCTCCTTTATTCGCTTGTGTTCTTTTAGGGGTGAGAGAGATTGGGATTGGTGGATTGTTAATTTGTGGTTGGCTGCGGTGGTCTTTGTTTTCCTGTGTGAGTGGGGTGGGTGGGTATTTTGGATCAGGTGAGCCTTACTGATTTGTATGCTGTCAGTAGATTTTTGTCATTGTCTTGTTGGGCTGTGCCAACTCTGCAATTCTATGATTCTATGTGGTTCTATGTGGTTTACAACGTTGGAACTGAAGGCAAGTGAACTGAGTTGAGTGGCTGTTTCACTTCCTTTTGCCACCAGAGGTCCCTGGTTACAAATGATTCTATGAACTAGCAGGTCCACCCACCCTCTTTCTTTGAGATCAGGTTTTACAGTTTCAAATAAAGCACAGATAAATGGACCTGTGTGGCTAATGCTCCAAAGTAGCTGCTGTTGCATTTATTTGTGGAAGTGCAACATCCGAGTCCACATGTAAGATGACTGAGTTTGAGGCAGGGGCGTCGCAATAGGGGGGCAGGGCGCCCTGGGCTCTGCTCTGTGGGGGGCAGCACGGCTGCGGGGGTCAGCATGGCACCCCCTCAATACTGTGGCGGCGGCGCAACCGCCATTGTGGAGGCCCCGATGTTTCTGTCCTCGCCCCTCGCTTCTTCCTGGTGGGGCGGAGGCAAGGGGTGGGCCAGAGAGCAGCATCAGTGGCGGCCGCTGACGCCCCTCGCCGCTCCGCCCGAGTAGGAAGAAGCACACGTCGCGCTACGGAGCAGGTTGCCAGCGGCGGTGCTCCAGCACCCGGATCCCGCGCGGGGTGCCTTCTGGTTTGCCGCCCTGGGCAGCCAGAAGGCTAGCGATGCTGCTGGTTTGAGAGGAGTGTTTCTGCTCCAATAAGGCCTCGTGAGAGAGCGGACTTGTCATGCTGTCCACTGTAATGTTAAATATGTGTAAGTCCAACACCAACACCATGGGTTAACAGCCATCCACAGGTTTACCACTCCCATCAGCCCATCACCCATCCCCACCCACCCCCACCACCCTCTGTATATATATATAAGGGCCTGACACTTCCGTTTCCAGTGTATCTGAAGAAGTGTGCATACACGAAAGCTCATACCAAAATAAAAACTTAGTTGGTCTTTAAGGTGCTACTGAAGGAATTTTTTTATTTTGCTTCGACTCAGACCAACACGGCTACTTACCTGTAACCATGGGAAACCTTATGTTACAAGAAGCATGTTTTTATTTTAATGGTGAAGGCCCCCTATTAATATAGGCACACATCATATAACCACCTTAGATTACACTTTGCAGTGGTCCATTCAACATGAGCAGGAAGTCCTGGTTCAGAATGTGGTCCATTTACTTGCTCATTTCCTCCTCTATATTTTATGCTTAAATTGTGATGGAACCAGGCCTCTTTTTTTTGTTAGAAAAAGAGGTGCTGTTGAACTTTTTTTTTGTTAGGGGTAGCAACCAGCCAAAGTTACAAGCTTGCCCATCAAGTATGTGTATATAGATGAATCCATTTTACAGCGTTCTCAAAATGTATGTGGTTCTGCATTTTCTTGCCTTTGGTTACACCATAAACTCCATCTTCAAAGAAAACAACTATTAAGAGGTCTGCCTTCCCTTACTTTAATTATAATTAGTCAGGGTTATTGTTTGGACCACTTCCCCAAGCCCTTAGTCTTTTAATATCAGATACTCCAGTATCCGACTGCTAATATTGCTCCCAGTTATACCTGGTTAACATACAAGCTGCGGTTAACGATGGATTACCGTTTCCCTCTCTTCCGGTAAGCGTAGATCTTTTTACATAGTTGAATTTGCTCCTCTCCTAGCTAGTGACTTTCCACTTTGTACTCCAGCAGGGCCCAGAAGGAGTGACTGCCATTTTTGGATATCATCACTGTCACCCTGGGACCATCCGAGGTGCTGCATGTTCCCTCCCAGAAACCGTCTTCACTAAGAGTCAATTGGCGAGAATTTCCGCATTCGACAGACACCTCATCTACTCCAGGCAGCTTGAGCTTAAATGTCACATCGCGGTTGGCCGGCAGGACCCCGGCGACAGGTGCCACCAGCTCAAAAGCATCCTCCCAGTTCGTATAACTCTGTGGGAAAACTGGCCACAACACACTCTTGTTTGGGCAGGAGAGGAGGTAGCTGAGGGCGCAGCGACTGTTGCCCGGGTCGGATGCTTTCTTTGCCCAGATGTGAAGAGCAAAGGCCCCTGCGTGAGGGAGCTGTATCTTCAACTCAACATGGGCATCTTGGCATGTTGTCCAGATGTGACGCCTCCGCAGGTCCTCCGACATGCTGCCGGCATCACAGTCCAGGGTGGCAAAGAGATCCAGGTCCCTACTTCGAGTGAAGGTGACAACGCAGCGTCCGTCATCCGTGTGGACGATCGGACTGGCAGGCGAGGCTCCCAGGATCCCCTTCTCCTCCGATTGCCAGCTGGGCCCCACAGGCTGGATGATCGTTTTGGGCAAGCAGAAGCTCTTGTCCACAGATCGGCACACCAGGGAGTATTCTACCACGTGGCTGTAGTTCTCCTCCTTGCTCCTGGAAGGTTTGGCGAAGATGTCCAAGCTATGAGTCCCCACCTCTTGGGGATACACATCCAGGGTCATCCCGTTCCTCTGCAGGTTCATGAAGCAGTGTTCGTTTGCCCCGTTGAGCTTGCAAAGGAAGAGGGTCGGAGAACGACTCTCAATAAAAACAGTTGCCTTGCCGTTTTCTGTGAAAGAAAAGCAAAGGTTTTTGATGTCGACATGTTTTCGTATGCAACAGGAATCCAGTAAAAAAGTTGGAAGGGGCAAAAAGTAATGGTTTTTCTGTACTTGTTAATATCTTTATTTTAAAACCCCATGAATGGATTTCCCCCTATGGATTTTCTGCCACCTTGCCGTGAGAAATAGGGTTACACCCATATATAAGAGTAGACCATACCTGCCAAGTTCCGGCCTGAGAAATAAGGGACTGGACCGGAAGTTGCGCTGCAGCCATTTTGGAACTGGGCAAAGCAGCGTCAAAAGTCGCTTCTGAGCATGCTCCGCCCAGTTCCAAAATGGCCGCCGCGCCAGAATAAACTTGGGAAAAACAAAAAAATCCGTTTTTTCGGCTGGGGACAGCTGGAAAAACGGGGGTTTCCCGGGGAATACGGGAGACTTGGCAGCTATGGAGTAGACCCATTGAAAATAATGATGGTTCATAGATTGGTAGATGGGAAACAGGCAATCTGTTCTTTCCTCACTGACTCCTCCTTGAGCAACTAACTACCTGTAGGTTTTCTCCCCTCAGGCTTTACTTCCTGTTTCATCTTGATGGTTAGTTTTGATTCGCCTCACGACTCCACGAAGGCCACAGAATGGCTTTGTTTGCCAGGAGTAATATAATGCACAAGGATAATCAAAATAGACCAAGGACAATCCAGCTGCCTCACAATCGTTTGTACCTAATAATTCCGAGAATGATAACAGATTTCTCGAGCATCCTTCACATATTGGAAGACCCAGTGAGTTCTGGTTCTGCTCGATTAGGGGCGAGGAACCTGTGTGGCCCTCTTGCTGTTGTGGGACTCCAACTAGCACAACCAATTGTAAGGGATGATGGGGGTTGTAGTCTAGCAACCTCAGGTTCCCCATCCCTGTTTTACAGCACAGTAGCGTCTTGTGTTATGAAAAAGACACGAGACTCATTGTCAGTGTAACTGTGACAGTTAAAAGCAACAAGACAGGTGCTTCTGATCGACTTATTGACCACTGTATTCCACTCTGGTCAGACCTCACCTGGAATACTGTGTCCAGTTCTGGGCACCTCAGTTCAAGAAGGATACTGACAAGCTGGAACGTGTCCAGAGGAGGGCAACCAAAATGGTCAAAGGCCTGGAAACGATGCCTTATGAGGAACGGCTTAGGGAGCTGGGCATGTTTAGCCTGGAGAAGAGAAGGTTAAGGGGTGATATGATAGCCATGTTCAAATATATAAAAGGATGTCATATAGAGGAGGGTGAAAGGTTGTTTTCTGCTGCTCCAGAGAAGCGGACACGGAGCAATGGATTCAAGCTACAAGAAGATTCCACCTAAACATTAGGACAAACTTCCTGACAGTAAGAGCTGTTCGGCAGTGGAATTTGCTGCCAAGGAGTGTGGTGGAGTCTCCTTCTTTGGAGGTCCTTAAATGGAGGCTTGACAGCCATCTGTCAGAAATGCTTTGATGGTGTTTCCTGCTTGGCAGGGGGTTGGACTGGATGGCCCTTGTGGTCTCTTCCAGCTCTATGATTCTATGATTCTTTGATTCTACGACTTTACCTGTTTCGATGACTGATGTTGCCGTGGATGTCCCTGTCAGCCCTACTGAATAAAAGGCAGACTTATACCACACATTACGTTCAAATTGCTGCAGTGATAATGTCCGTTTCAGAAGCTGCCAGCTGTGGTCTTCTGGGAAGTGATCATTAATAAACAGAGCAGGGTGGGTAAGGAAGTAAAACTCATTGTACCTGCAGAAGGAAGAAACACAATTGTGCAGCCTTTCGTGAAATCTCAGCACCAGGGTCAAACGGAGAAAGTTATCTAAAGATGAGCGTGGAATACTTCTAGGCCGTGTTCAGAGGTCAAGAGAAACCATAGCTTAGCATGTTGGGAATGAAACATAGCAAGCCTCGTTCCAACTCCCTCCCCCACAGCCACACATGTGAACAGTTTGGAAACCAGGTCCTTGTTTAGATTAACCACAGCCTGTTTTCTCACCCAAATCTGACTAAAGTGTGCTTAATGACAATAATGCTTCATTTGACAAGGCAAGGCAAGGTGGTGAACAGCTAGGAGGAAAGGACCTGGGGGGGGGGAGAGTTAACAGACTCCATTTCGCTGGAAAGCGCCCATCCACTCAGCCCAAGGTCAAGGAGAGTGGATAAGGTGGCGGCACAGAAAGCACAGTGGTTGCGAGATCAGGTTGTAAGATGCAGAAGTGAAGTGGGTGACCAGGGAGGAAGTGGGTGGAATCCTTAATTGGGAGCACCTTCATTCCTAGAAATGGATTCTTTGTTCTCTCGCTGCGACCATTTAAAATCTCGTAACTGGTAAGAGACTCCTTTCGCTTTGTTTTGCTTATCTACTGCCAAAGGGCGGGGGGGGGGGAGCCGAGTCCCTGAAGCCTTACACCCAATAGTTAGTGATGATGGGAGGGCACCTGGTAGTTAGTGATGACTGGAGGGCACCTGGTAGTTAGTGATGACTGGAGGGCACCTGGTAGAGAAAGGCTGCTGTGTTGCAAAACCCCTCACAAGGTGGGAGTTCCCGCCTCCGTCATACCTGGGCCGGCCAATAGGGTCAGCCGGGAGGCGGGGTTTTGCAAACTTTAAACCGGCCGGAGGCGGGAACTCAGCCTTTCCTGCCCCGGCTCCCAACCCGAACGGATCACCCGCCCACCCACCCTGTAGGCTAGGCAGGTAAGCCGACGCTGCTATGGACTTCGGTTGGTCGCCTTGGTTGGCCAGGGGCCTGGTAGGACCTTTTCCACTTGGGCTAGCCAAGCTGGTTTTTTCGCCTACCTCATAGCAATTCGTCACAACTTGGTTTTGCGGTTAGGCATTGGAAATTTGCATAAAAGAAGAAGGGGGCAGATTGCGTCATCCTCTGCCCAGAAATTGGAGAAGCAACTCCGTTAAAGGTGTTCCGGGGGCGGTAGATTTGTCCTGGGCCTGCAGAGGACAGGGCCTTATGGCACCCCCCAACGGTGGCCACAGGAGGTGTCCCAGTAGATGTACATCACTGGGCTCCTTTCTGGTGGTTAATTTCTCCCAGACTGTAACACACGGGTTACAGTCGGATATAGCTGGTTAGGTTCCAATGCCTAAGCCAATACCGCTCATCATTAGTAACCAATAAAGTTGTGGCCTTTTCGCCCACTTAAACTTATTCATTGTGTCTCGTGTCTTATTTCATGTGGAGGGAGGGGCATTGCCACAGGATCCCCAAATCCTACACATGTAGTATAAGGTTACCAGATTTTTTTTTTCAAAGAATCCGGGGACACTTTTTTAAAAAAGAGAGAAAAAAAGTTATTAAAACAGGTATTTTTTTAAAAAAAGAAGAAGTAATATCTTCTCTTCTGTGGTCTCCTCTGTGTCAGGAGTATGGGCAGGAGTCAGGCTCTGGGGCCTGTAGTGCTTTGCAGGACTGGGGCATGCCTCAGCTTGTGCTGGAGAAGCAAGGCGTGGCCACACAGGTGAAGTCCTCAGCTTGTGCTGGAGAGGCAAGGAGTAGTCACCCAGGTGAGGCCACTTGAGATCTCACTGCACCTGGTGGCAGGAGCTGGGAGGGATAAAAGCTCAGCATTTTCCCTTCAGCTCTTTGCCACAGCAACGCTATCCCTGCCTGGTTGCATCTGGCCTCCTGCTCCTTGGACCTTGCTTCGCCTTCGCCTTACTCTTGCCCCGTGGACCTTCGCCTTGCTTCTTGTTCCTGGACCCTTGCTTCGCCTTCGCCTTGCTCTTGCCCCATGGACCTTCGCCTTGCTTCTTGTTCCTGGACCCTTCGCCTTGCTCCTTGCTCCTTGGACCCTTGCTTCGCCTTCGCCTTGCTTCATGCCCCGTGGACCTTCGCCTCTGCCTTGCTCCTCAACCCTGCTTCTTCACCACCATCTTGCCTCTGGTCCTGACGCCCGCCGACCGGACCGTGGCACTCTGTTGCGTGGCCTTCCTCTGGAGCGCTAGCCGCCGTGGAGTAGGCTCAGGTCGGGCCTGGGCTCAGCCACGTGTCCTTGCCCTCCCAGTGCTCTCCTACCTCTCCTCCTAAGTGGCAGCTATGGCAGCAGCGCGGCAAGGTCGGGGCTCCCCTCTTTTTTTTTCCTTCCTCTTTCTCTCTTTTCCTTTTCCTTCTCCTCTCCTCCTTCTCCCTGAGTCGGCTCCGGGGTATTCCAGGGTTGACACGCCGGGTGTCTCTGGTTCTCGCGGCAGCAGCGGTAGTCTCAGCAGCCCGGAGCCACCCTGGTAGCGCAGTTGGCTCTGGCTGGCTTCAGGAGCTGCTCGCTGCCGTGGCGCCCGGCATTTTGACTCGCCGGAAGTCCCCATATGATGTGTCTTGTGCCGTTGAACCAATCCTGCAACATTCATTCCCTAATAATAAATCTACAACACTTAAAAATATAAATCTGGGGACATTAAATGAAATCCGGGGACGTCTGGTAACCATAATGTAGTATAAGTGTAATACTCTAGAACGGGGGTCAGCAAACTTTTTCAGCAGGGGGCTGGTCCACTGTCCCTCAGACCTTGTGGGGGGCCAGACTATATTTTGAAAAAAAATATGAACCAATTCCTATGCCCCACAAATAACCCAGAGATGCATTTTAAATAAAAGGACACATTCTACTCATGTAAAACCATGCTGATTTCCAGACTGTCCGCGGGCCGGATTTAGAAGGCGATTGGGCCGCATCTGGCCCCCGGGCCTTAGTTTGGGGTTCCCTGCTCTGGAACCTATTAATTGTCCTACCACTACCTCAACACTCCATGCTGATGCCCTGTGGCTATCAGATCACCAATTCTGACTGTGGTCCAAGCAAACCAAACAAAAATCTGAAAGCAAAGGAAGTTCACTATACCCTTGCTGTATCCCAGACTCTGACTGGGCTTTCTGTTGCCTAACAACATACCTGAAAGTGAACTTACTACAAGAGTCATCCACGCAGCCGCTGCCCCAGGTGTTGTCTAAAAGATGCCACCTTCCATCAAGATAAACCGCATTCCAGACATGATTAGTCTTCCCCTCAAATACTTTTCCTGGTTTGTATTGGAACCCTTTGGCGAAGCCGGACAACCGCTTGCATTGTATCCCTGCAAGACTGAGGGGGAAAGAAAGGGATTCAGGAACGCAATTGTGAACAAGGCACCGTGGTTGCAATTGCTGCTTTTTTTGGATTAGAATGGGCATCCTTCATTTTGCTCTCTTTTCAGGGAGAAGCCAAACATCACCCTGCGTGTCAGGCTTTTTCCTATATTGCCCAACCTTGCCCCGTAAGGATGTGCAATTTGGGATTTTGATGGAGGAAAGAGAAGTTATGCTAAATGGCACCTGTGGACTACTCTGAAGAAATATATGATAGCCATGTTCAAATATATAAAAGGATGTCATATAGAGGAGGGAGAAAGGTTGTTTTCTGCTGCTCCAGAGAAGCGGACACGGAGCAATGGATTCAAACTACAAGAAAGAAGATTCCACCTAAACATTAGGAAGAACTTCCTGACAGTAAGAGCTGTTCGGCAGTGGAATTTGCTACCAAGGAGTGTGGTGGAGTCTCCTTCTTTGGAGGTCTTTAAGCAGAGGCTTGACAGGCATATGTCAAGAATGCTTTGATGGTGTTTCCTGCTTGGCAGGGGGTTGGACTGGATGGCCCTTGTGGTCTCTTCCAACTCTATGATTCTATGATTCTATGAAATGCCAGGCTGCCTCATTTAACTGCATATTACAGGTTTGGGGAATCTTTGGTCCTCCAGATGTTGCTGAACTACAACTCCCATCATTCCTGGCGGTTGGCCAAGCTTGCTAAGGCTGGTGGGAATTGTAGCTGAACAACATCTGGAAGGCCCAAGATCCCCCAGTCCTGCATGATAGTTTTGTATGTTGCACTGGTACAAAAATTGTCGTTAGAAGCCGAATCGGGCAGCCTGAGAATCTCGGTTTGCATGTTGGAAAGAGAGAGAGAGAGACTGGAATCTAGTACTGTACAAGCTTTCAAGGCAGCACAGAAGGGTTTTAAAAGGTACAAGAAGTGTTTGGTGAAAGAAGCATGGTGGGGAGGGCCAAACAGGATTTCCAGTGGCTGTGGGGGGGGGGGCAAGTTTGCCTCCATAATGATGTGTTGAAAGTCGCCTGTATAGAGCAGGGGTGGGGGACCTGTGGCTCTCCAGCTCTCTCGGGCCCAATAGGAATTACCTGCACATTTCTTCAAAGAGGCCAGCATATCCCCCACAAGCGCTTTTTCCCGACTGAAGGGCATCAGTTGCCTCAGAAGGCACCTTGTTATGGTATCCTTCCACATCGTATTCTGGAGGAATAAAGACATTTATGGACAGTCACCTCAAAGTCTGCAATGCACAATGAATAATGGACTGCAGCAACCTCACTTACATCAGAAACTTTTAGCAGAAGAGCCAAGTAGCTAATCAATTCAATTAGGGGTATCCATTTCATTCACAAATCAACAGTTAATCACCTTCAAAGGCTCTGCTTTAATCCAATGCTATATATATGATGTTTTTGAATTATGGTGCTGGAGGAGGCTCTTGAGAGTCCCATGGACTGCAAGAAGATCAAACCTATCCATTCTTAAGGAAATCAGCCCTGGGTGCTCACTGGAAGGACAGACCGTGAAGCTGAGGCTCCAATACTTTGGCCACCTCATGAGAAGAGAAGAATCATTGGAAAAGACCCTGATGTTGGGAAAGATGGAGGGCACAAGGAGAAGGGGACGACAGAAGAAAAGATGGTTGGACAGTGTTCTCGAAGCTACGAACATGAGTTTGACCAAACTGCAGGAGGCAGTGGAAAACAGGAGCACCTGGTGTGCTATGGTCCACGGGGTCACGAAGAGTCGGACACGACTAAACGACTAAACAACAACAATATAAAGGAGCTTTCCTATAACACCACTAGAAGAGTTGTTCCATTGTCTGGAGGGATCGCTTCCTGCTTCGCAGGCAGAAAGGTCACACCCCCACCTACCTATATGATGGCACGTCCACACCCAAATGGCTCGGACTTTCTCCAGATCACTGTGAGCTTTTTGGAGCAAGACATTCACCAGTTTTTTCACGTTGTTCCTGATATCCACCTGTTTCACAAAAGGTAAATACTGTAGATCGGTAGAAGTTAACATGGAGGAGCAGTACCCAGTTCATTTCTGCTGTCTAAAGAAAAATTAGGGTGCCTGCTATCCTACATGCACTAAAAAGAGAGTCAGCCTTACTGAACTCAATGGAGCTTACTTCTGTGTAAAACTGCTCAGGAATACACAGTTAGCTGCGTAAGTGTATGCATTCTACTTGATCAGTCTATCGATCTGTTAAATTTTATCCCTGGGTAAAATTGTTCTTAAGGATAAAGGTAAAGGTAAAGGTACCCCTGACCATTAGGTCCAGTCACAGACGACTCTGGGGTTGCGGCGCTCATCTGAAGGCAGCCCTGTTTAGGGAGGCTTTTAATGTTTAATAGATTACTGTATTTTAATTTTCTGTTGGAAGCTGCCCAGAGTGCCTGGGGAAACCCAGCCAGATGGGTGGGGTATAAATATTATTATTATTATTATTATTATTATTATTATTATTATTATTATCTCGCTCTATAGGCTGAGGGAGCCGGCATTTGTCTGCAGACAGCTTCCGGGTCATGTGGCCAGCATGACTATGCCACTTCCGGTGAACCAGAGCAGCGCACAGAAACACCGTTTACCTTCCCGCCGGAGTGGTACCTATTTATCTACTTGCACTTTGACGTGCTTTTGAACTGCTAGGTTGGCAGGAGCTGGGACCGAGCAACGGGAGCTCACCCATCGCTGGGAATCGAACCGCCAACCTTCTGATCAGCAAGCCCAAGGCTCTGTGGTTTAGACCACAGCGCTAGCCGCGTCCCATTCTGAAGGATGAAGCATGTTTAACCTTTCTTTTTTCCAGGGTACACAGGCATGCTATTTCCACAATATTCAACTGTAATCCAAATCCCCTTTGTGTCAGGCTTGGGGTGGATTTTGAATCATAATGTTTCCGACTGTGAACTTCCATGTGCACAGAAGAAGTTGCCTCCTGTAAGAAGAGGACACTTGAAGGTACTATCATAGAATCATAGAATTGCAGAGTTGGAATGGATCCTTAGGGTCCAATTCCAAATCCACATTTATTGTTTTAAAAAAACTCTCAGCATCCTAGAAGGTTCTTTACAGCACTATTATTCCGTGTGGACTATATCACCGTAAGAGACAGTATACCTTTGATGCATGGTCATCCAGTTCCTTAAACTGCGTCAAGTCCATTGGTATTGACTTCAGGCTGGATTTATCCCACGGGTAATCTAGGAACAAACATGGAAAAGTCATTCTAGAACCAGTGCAAATCCAGCAGAAAAAGGCAAGAGGAGAAATGGAGGAGGACCTACCATGGGATTGAAATGGCCGAACTGCAGCAAATGAAAAAGGCCACAGATATCGGGCATTTTCTACTCCCCAAGTAAAAACCCAGAGTGGAGGTACTGCAGCTACACATTTACCAATGTTCCTCTGCTTACATGACCATGGAGAAAGAGAACCAGCGAGACAGTGCTGGAGCAGATTTTGATCTGCCGTCACACAAGACAATTTTAGATGGTTCTATTTCTTGGACCAGGGACCCAGGTGGCACTGTGGTTAAACCACTGAGCCTAGGGCTTGCTGATCAGAAGGTTGGCGGTTCGAATCCCTGTGACAGGGTGAGCTCCCGTTGCTTGGTCCCAGCTCCTGCCAACCTAGCAGTTCGAAAGCACGTCAAAGTGCAAGTAGATAAATAGGAACCGCTGCAGCGGGAAGGTAAACGGCGTTTCCATGTGCTGCTCTGGTTTGCCAGAAGCGGCTTTGTCATGCTGGCCACATGACCCGGAAGCTGTACACCTGCTCCCTTGGCCAATAAAGCGAGATGAGCACGCAACCCCAGAGTTGGTCATGACTGGACCTAATGGTCAGGGGTCCCTTTACCTTTATTTCTTGGACCATAGTTGACAAATATTGTGAAGTCCTTAGGGAAGTCCTCTTTACACTGAAGCCTCTGGTTTTGTACACGGGCTGGTTCAGATGATGGATAAAGTGTACTGGCCGACCCACCCACATGCCACATATATCATCATCATCATCATCATCATCATCATCACTATTTATTATTCATACCCACCCATCTCATTCCATTTACAGAAACTAAGCACAGGTGATGGGACAGAGTCCTCCACCACACCTGAGGAGAGCAGGCTGTGGGATGAGTTGCATCACTGTAGCAGTCAAGTACAACATTTCCTGTTTGCCCAGAGTGGACACACAGGGGGATGTTACTCCAGCCAGGAGGACTTCCTGTCACACTTGTCTGGAGCATCCTCCCCCTGTATGTGACCAGGTAGATGGGCTTGACCCTGGCAGACCCTTTAAAGGGGCTAGTCATGCAGCCATCTTCTCGTGACTCTCTTGTTGCTCTCTTTTAGCCATTCTGCTTTTGCTGTCTGCTGGCTCTCAGCCAGCAGCACATGGGCTCAGTCCCCATATATGGGATGAACTCACACTCTCTTCTGTAACCACAAGCTAAAGCCTGCCTTCAGGATCATACTGTGAACTGAATGTAAGTAAACTTCTTATCATTACTTTTAAAGAACACTGTTGTGTTTTAAGAGGGAATAAAGGGGAATTCACCAGGAACAATCCAATCTGGACAAGCCAGACAGGATTGCTTAACTCAAGAGATTCAAACAAATCTACCAACTAGCTTCCTGAAATATACAGGGGAATGTACTCTGCGACCAGCTCACTAGCGTGAGGTAGGATAATATTTACCGTACTTTTCCTTGTATAAGACTTTGGTTTTTTTCTTTAAGAATCATGCTAAAAAGTGGGAGTCGTCTTATACATGGGTAGTGCATAGTGTGGACATTTGATTGGTTGCTGCTGCCGCTGCTATTGCGCGTGTTATTGGGTGCTGCTTCAATGGGTGGTGTTGATTGGCTGACACTCTGGCAGTTGGGCGGGTGATTGGCAGCTTCTGCCAGCAATGGGACAGATGGGAGGCGGCTTTTGCGATGCGTGCGGGTGAGCGATTTTCGGCAATCCCCCCTAAAAAAAGCTCAACAACCCTTGGGTAATTCCCCCCCAAAAAAGCTCAGCAACTCTGTGCCATCTCCCCCCATTTTCTTAAATTTGAGTCCCCGAAAATAGGGGGCATCTAATACGTGGGGGCTTCTTATAGACGGAAAAGTACGGTAATCAATATATCCTCTTCTACTATCGACAACAGGCCAATGCAGAAGGTGCAAGGCAGGCTGCGTAGCATGCAGAGATCGGCCCTCTGATCCGTCACTGCCTGCCCCCCTTCTCCTGATGAACATCTGGTGCCAGACATGCCCCGCACCCACTCTGCCTAAATATGGGGCCAGTCCTGGACGCAAGGGTGCAGTGCAGCTAATATTTACCATGCAAGCCTTGTTCCCAGAACATCTCATGGCATGTATATGGTGGGTGTACACATGGGCACGTGCTTTCTCTACTATGATACACAGGAGGTGTGGGGATGTTTGGCCCTCCAGGTGCTGCTGAACTACAACTCCCATCATCCTTTGCCACCGGCCATGCTTGTAGGGCTGGATGGGAGTTGTCATCCAACAACATCTGGAGGGCCAAAGGTTCCCTATGGTTGATATACAGGTCTGTAGTCATATATAACAAATAATTTGCATTTACCATACAGATCTTGTCTCTGAGACAGCGTTGATCCTTGTTCTCCGTCATCCTGATAACCTATGAAATTGGTATTGTTGGGGTGAGACAATATCATTATGAGTTGGCGGGGGGGAAGCTAGATTCCTCTAAATGTGTTATGCCTTTACCAAAGGTGTCGTGGGCTTTGAAGAAACTCAATCTCAGGATGCAAGGGAGAAACGTGCTAAGAGGAAGGCACGCTTGGCAAATCCACACCATGATCAACTCCCACCTGGAAACTAGTGTCCCCACTGTGGAAGGACGTGTGGATCCAGAATTGGCCTTCACAGTCACTTACGGACCCATTGTTAAAATCGTGTTTATGGAAGACAATCTTACTCGGCTACGAGTGATCGTCAAAGAAGAAGAAGAAGAAGGGGGCAGAGGAGGGTGTGTGTGGTGAAGACTGTCGGTAATAATAATAATAATAATAATAATAATAATAATATAATAATAATAATAATAATAATAATATAATTTATTATTTATACCCCGCCCATCCACTCTGGGGGGCTCCCAACAGAATATTAAAACTCGGTAAAACATCAAACATTAAAAACTTCCCTAAACTTTAGATATAAAAAGAGAAATTGGGGCAGTTGGGGGGAAGCAACTGACCGAGCATTAGCATGTCGCAGACTGAGCCTCCATCCCTGTACTGAATTCTGTCTTTAGGGCTGTAGCTCAGTGGCAGAGCATCTGTTTTGAAAGCGGAAGGTCCCTTGTTCAATTCCTGACATCTCTGGGTAGGACTGGGAATGCCTCCCACCAACAGACATCTGTTGCCTGACAGTGCCAACAGCATGGAGCTAGATGAATGGTCAGACCTCACCTGGAGTACTGTGTCCAGTTCTGGGCACCTCAGTTCAAGAAGGATACTGACAAGCTGGAACGTGTCCAGAGGAGGGCAACCAAAATGGTCAAAGGCCTGGAAACAATGCCTTATGAGGAACGGCTTAGGGAGCTGGGTATGTTTAGCCTGGAGAAGAGAAGGTTAAGGGGTGATATGATAGCCATGTTCAAATATATCAAAGGATGTCATATAGAGGAGGGTGAAAGGTTATTTTCTGCTGCTCCAGAGAAGTGGACACGGAGCAATGGATTCAAGCTACAAGAAAGAAGATTCCACCTAAACATTAGGAAGAACTTCCTGACAATAAGAGCTGCTCGACAGTGGAATTTGCTGCCAAGGAGTCTCCTTCTTTGGAGTCTCCTTCTTTGGAGGTCTTTAAGCGGAGGCTTGACAGTCATCTGTCAGGAATGCTTTGATGGTGTTTCCTGCTTGGCAGGGGGTTGGACTGGATGGCCCTTGTGGTCTCTTCCAACTCTATGATTCTATAAATTGATGGCCTGATCCAGTATAAGGCAGCCTCCTATGCTGTTCTCGTTTGCCCACAACGCTGTAGTCCAAAATTGTGCCTTGGGCTGATCTACAACCGCCGTGCCTACCCCGAATGTATGGCCGTACAGAGGAGGCCTTACCTTCATTGTCCTGCCTCGTCCGGTGGGGAAATATCTGGAGTCCTGCAGCGCCAGGAACATATACACACAGAGAACGAGTTACTGAAGGATCCATAGGGACACAACGTCATAGGACTAGGGGGTGGGAGTAGTCTGGATGTCATATTCGGGTCCTCGCCATGCCCTTGGCTTTATACCTTTAAGGTGACATTCTAAAGAAAGGGAGGCGGCTAGCAAGTCTCTTGGTCAAGCTCATGGCTGTGAAGCATTTCTGAGCATGACCAAAAAGTACAGGTGACTACTTGCTACAGAAAGTACGGGCTGCAGATGCTCAGGGGACCAGCCTTCCCTCCCCCCTCCCCTGGCCGGAGGTGATGTCATCAGTGAGTGTAAGAGAACAATAGACTTGGGCCAGTCTCACCTGGAGCAGGCAAAACACAGGGACCCCCCCCCCCTAGAAACCCAATGGGAGAACAAGCATAGCTGCCAAGTTTTCCCTTTTCTCGCGAGGAAGCCTATTCAGCATAAGGGAAAATCCCTTAAAAAAGGGGATAACTTGGCAGCTATGAGAACAAGGCATGTCAGAGTGTTAATGAGGTGAGCTCTTCCATCTTATACTCAATCTGCATATATGTAACGAAAGCCATGGGGTGTATGGGGAAGGGCAGTATCTCTGGTGGGGGACAGGTCATGTTCCTTCTGGGATAGTCCGTCCACCTTTGGTCCCCACCCTGCACTCAGCTCTCTCACCTGTGGCCCCCTACATCTGCTTAAAAAGCTTCAAGGAAGGAGAGTCCACCCATCGGCGTAGGGAGCCGCCGCGACACCCGGGGTGGCAAATTGCCATGTACCCGAGGGGCGTGGCATCGCTACGCATGGGTCGCTATGTAGTGATGCATGGGCCGCTGCGACGAAAGTCCTCTCACTTTCAGTCTTATAGCTTTGACCTCTCAATTATTAAAAGCACTAACAGGGATTTCTGAGGTAACTCAAACCTCCCACTTATCCCTCTAGCCTTTCTTTAAACCCTCTAGCGCTCGTGGGTTTTCAAAAATAAAAGAGAGTCCTCTTTCAGCCTAAACGTGGCCAGGTACCTATATAGACTCCGGGCTATAAGTAAGACTGTTCCTATGTGTACTCGGATAAGGGTTTCACTTCACTAGAAACACCCTCACTGTAAAGCTAGCCTCCTTCCTGAGGTAACTTTATTATCGCTCAGAACCTGTCTCCTCCTTTAGCCCCCCTCCTTTTCTTGGTGCACTCTCAGCCACAAACTAACCTTTCTCCTCTAAAAGGCAGTTTTGACAGTTTAAAAGAGTTCCCCACCAACTGGGTTCCTGGATACCTTAGCTGGAAAATGAAATAGATGATTACTGGTATGACACTTTAAAGATGGATATTTATTGGCTTGAATCTTAATGGTTGCTTTCTGGTAACATTGGTACAAACTTAATTTCAAAGGTAACGTTCTTGGTAATCAAATAACAGAATACCTATCAACTACTTCATCTACTCCAAATCTACCTTCTCCACAACCACCCAAGCTCCCACACAAAACCCTCAACCGCCAACTGATAATAACAGTTCCCCTTTCCATTTAAACCCCATGCAGGCCACGCCTTCCATGGAATGTTGCTGTCAGTAAACCAGGAGTCTGGGTTAACCCTTTGATAGGTCGGTTGCGAAACAAAAACATAACATAACCGTTTCAAATTCGCCACAGCCGCTACTTCTAAACGGGGCGTTTAGGCTCCGTTTAGAAGTCGCAGGGGGGCAATCCCCCTCTACGTAGCACGCATCCCGTAAGGGCCGCCGAGCGCCAGCGGCATCCCGGAGTGCGCACGTGCCGGATCTAGCACATGCGCATTCCGTTGGGCGTGCCGCTGGCGTGCAGTGGCTCCACGGTGTTCCGCATGTGCAAGAGCGGCTCGTTAAAGGGTGCCGTGCGAGAGTGGCACCCCGTAAGGACCACCGAGCGCTTGCGGAACATCGTGGTGCTGCCACCTGGCCTTGGGGCCTCTGATGGCAGTCCCGAGTGACACCCTCTCCAGGGTGAGTGGCGCCCCCTCCAGGGCGCCGCCTGGGGCGGGCCGCCCCCCACCCCCGCTTGCTCCGCCCCTGAGTCCACCACCTTCTGAGTCTGTTCCACTGTTGAACAGCGCTTACTGACAGGAGTTCTTCCTGATGTTTGGTTGAAATCTCCTTTATTGTCACTTGAAGCCATTGGTTTGTGTCCTACCCTCCAGAGCAGGAGAGAATGTTTGCTTCATCCTCCATGTGACATCCCTTTAGATTTTTGTCAGTCTCTTCTTTTCCAGGCTAAACATACCCAGCTCCCTCAACTATTCCTCATAAGGCTTGGTTCCCCAGACCCTCGATCACCTTGGTCACCCTTCTCTGCACACGTTCCAGCGTGTCAATATCCTTCTTAAATTGTGGCACCCAGAACTGGACTGAGAACTCCACGTGGGACTATGACTTCCATAGATCTAGACACTATACAGTGGTACCTCGACTTACGAATGCCTCGACTTCTGAAGGTTTCGACTTACGAAGTCCGCAAACCCAGAAGTATTTTAACCGCACGTGTGGCATGCGCATGCGCAGAAGTGGTGTGCGCGGTCTGCGCATGTGCAATAGCATTAGGGTTTTTGTGGGGGTTTTTTTACATTGACGCAACTTCCGGTGTCACACGGCTGCCGGTCCCGGATTCTGCAGTCCGGGACTTGGAAGGTAAGCATCCCACCGTTGACTCATGTTAAGACTCCTAGATCCTTTTCACATGGCAATCCAAGTTTTCCCCATCTTATATTTGTGCATCTGGCTCTATCTGCCTAAGTGTAGACCCTTATGTTTGTCCCTACTAAAATTCACCTTGTTACTTTGGGCCCATGTCTCCAATCTGTTCAGTTAATCTTGAATCCTCATTCTGTCTTCTGTGGCATTGAATACCCATCCCAGTTTGGTGTCATCTGCAAATTTGATAAGCACCCCCTCAATACAAGCTGCTGTTAATAGATGTGTTGCTATTTCCGTCTCTTCAAGTAAGGCTAGATCTTGTTAATGTGGCCAAACTTATTTATTATTTATTTAGAGCATTTGTATTTCTTATTAAAGTCAGCTTCCTCCTCTGATCTTCCCAAGCTGTTCTCTCCTTCCTTGAGCCTTATATTTATAGTGCGCCGCACACAAAGAGCTGCAAGTGCTTCTTGTGCCTCCTACGCCCTCTAATGTAAGCTTAAAAGCAAGGAACTGGAAATATTTGAGCGGGGAAATTTAAACATATTTTTTTGGCGCAATGGGAAAGTTGGGGGGAAACAGAAGGTCTACTCTCGAGCCAGGCAACCCTTCTCCACTACAGCGGCGTTTCTCCAAAAACTCTCGTGTTTCCGGCTGTTTTACTCTGGTGGAATGAGCACCCCATTATTTCTGTGAGAGCGAAAGCGGATAGAAATGGCTTTAAGCACCAACGCCGCCAGGCTCCGAACTGGTCTCAAGGAGCGGCAGCAGGCAGCGGAGCCTGAGTCACCATACCTAGGTGGCGGCGGCGGCAAATGCGGCCACTTTCCCTTAATCCGTAGCTTTTGCGTGCGAGGTCTGAAATCGATCTGCAACGCCACGCTCTCATGTCCTTGGCAAAAGAAAGAAGGAATGAGCTTTTCAACCTCTCTCCCTCCCCCTCTCTCTGTGTGTGTTTTCTGCAAATAAAATGCACCGCTCGGCACGTGGCGCACAGAGGCAAAAGAGCCTTTGGCCATGCCGTGCTTGTCCAAGCCTAGTCCCTGTTGGGAAATGGCCTTAGCCATCGGGCGCCGGGGTCATCAGAAACGTGTAAAGACTCCTAACGATGCCCCCAATATATGGAATGCATAAAGAGGAGAAGAAAAATGGAACAATGACCTGACTCCGAGAGTCAGAAAGATTTTTTTTTCTCTTCCTTTGGGTTTATGTACTATTATTAGTGTTCACCTGGGCTTCGTAGCCCTGCCCACGTTCCCACTTTGTGGCCCCTCCCCTCCCGTGCCTTGGCCCCGCCCCTTGTCCCCCCCTAGTTTTGATCCTGGGTATGCCCCTGTGGGTTCCCACGGGACAAGACACAGTGATAACAGCAAGAACCTTTATTGAACTACATAACTGGGAAACAGGGGCAAAGCAATTGCTTATATACATTCCTGAAAGCCTGGGCCGCTCCCACTCCCCACATGATTGGCTGTCTAAACTTCCAAGCTGTGAATAACAACTCAAAGTTCAAGAGCCAATGGCAGAGGCCCAAATCCTGAAATGTTCTGTGATTGGACACCATGTATCAAATCATAACACAGGAGCTCAGAATCCTTAGTCCAGACTCAAGCTCAGGCAAACATAGACCACTAAATACATTACAACCATCTGCCACAGTTCAGGGGCAAGAGGTTCCCTGAAAGAACTGGGCTTCCAGCAAAGCTGATGAAATGAGCCCTGCTTCCTAACTCCCCCACTGAGGCAGCCCCAAAATGACAGTTGAGGGAGGAGGTGGCCTTGTGGAGCTGCTCTGCCACATCAGAGTCGATGGAGCAATCTGTGGCTCACAACTCTCCCACTGAGTCTGTCTCCTACTAGCTAGTGACTTTCCACTTTGTACTCCAACAAGGACCAGAAGGTATTACTGCCATTTTTTGACATTCTCACTGTCACTGTGGAGCCACCTGAGGTGCTGCAGGTTCCCTCCCAGAAACCGCCTTCACTCAGCCTCAGTGGGCGAGACTTTCTGCATTCGACAGACACTTCATCTGCACCAGGCAGCTTGAGCTTGAACGTGACATCGCGGTTGGCCGGCAGGACCCCGGCGAGAGGTGCCACCAGCTCAAAGCCATCCTCCCAGTTCGTATAGCTTTGTGGGAAAACCGGCCACGTCACCTCCTTATTTGGGCAGGAGATGAGGTAGCTGAGGGCGCAATGACTTTTGCCCGGATCAGATGCTTTCTTTGCCCAGATGTGAAGAGCAAAGGTCCCTGCATGAGGGAGCTGTACCTTCAACTCAGCCTTAGTACCCCAGCGAGTTACCCAGATGTGGCGCCTCCGCACGTTCTCTGGCGTGCGGCTGGTATCCGAGTCCAGGGTGGCAAAGAAGTCCAGGTCACTCCACCGAGTGAAAGTGACAACACAGCGGCCGTCATCAGTGTGTATGATGGGGCTATCGGGCGAAGCCTCCAGGATCCCCTTCTCCTCCGATGACCAGCTGGGCCCCATGGGGTAGAAGAGCGGTTTGGGCAAGCGGAAGCTCTTATCCACAGATCGGCACACCAGGGAGTATTTTACCACATGGCTGTAGTTCTCCTTGCTCTTGGAAGGTTTGGCAGAGATGTTCAAGCTATGAGTCCCCACCTCTTGAGGATACACTTCCAGGGTCATCCCATTCCTCTGCAGGTTCATGAAGCAGTGTTCGATTGCCCCGTTGAGGTTGCAAAGGAAGAGGGTCGGAGAACGACTCTCAATGAAAACAGTTGCCTTGCCGTTTTCTGTGAAAGAAAAGTGAAGAGTTTCCAATTGTTAATACTTCTATTATAGAGAAATGCTCATCAGCAGACTTTTTTTTGGAGGTTTTCCCTCCACCTTGCACTGTTATTGTTTATACCCAAGAGTAGACCCATTGAAACTGATAGATGTCACTAAGAGCTCTTCGTGCAGAGTTCTGCCCACCCTTTCCTCTTGGCACATGCCCTCCAAATCTGATCTGGAAGGTCATCCAACCCTCTAAAGCAGACCTGGAGGGTGTGAGGAGGGCTGCAGGGGAGAGGAGGGGAAAGTTCTGTTGCGCACGTGAGAGTTTGCTGTGCTGCTTTATGTTTATTTAGTTCGTCATTCAGTAGGTTTTACCAGTGTATTCATTTATGTGCCATACCTGCCAAGTTCCGGCCTGAGAAATAAGGGACTGGACCGGAAGTAGCAGACCAGAAGTAGCGCTGCCGCCATTTTGGAACTGGGCGGAGCATGCTCAGAAGTGACTTTTGATGCTGCTCTGCCCTGTTCCAAAATGGCCGTCGCACCAGAAGTTGCGCTGCAGCCATTTTGGAACTGGGCAAAGCAGCTTCAAAAGTCACTTCTGAGCATGCTCCGCCCAGTTCCAAAATGGCCACCGCGCCAGAATAAACCGGGGAAAACAAAAAAAATCTGTTTTTTCGGCTGGGAACAGCTGGAAAAACGGGGTTTCCCGGGGAATACGGGAGACTTAGCAGCTATGTTATGTGCTCTGCTGAAATATATATCAATATGTAATGCACAGGGATTGTCCAGGTAGACCAGGCGCAATCCAGCTGCCTCTCAATTGTTGTGTGAGGAACCTGCGTGGCCCCTCCAGCTGTTGTGGGACTCTAGCTCCCATTAGCCCCTGTTAGCATGACCAATCGCCAGGGATGATGGGAGTTGCAGTCCAGCAACCTCTGGAGGTTCCCCGAGCCACAGGTTCCCTCATCCCTGTTTCATAATAATGCAGTAGCGACTCATGTTATGGGGCAGTTTGCCTTTGAAAAAACATGAGACGGATTGGCAGTGTGACAGCCAAAAGCAACAAAACAGCCAAAAGCTTCTGATTGACTTTACCTGTTTCGATGACTGACGTTGCCGTGGATGTGCCAGTCAGTCCTAACGAATAAAAGGCAGGCCAATACCACACATTGCGTTCAAACTGCCGCAGTGATAATGTCCGTTTCAGAAGCTGCCAGCTGTGGTCTTCTGGGAAGTGATCATTAATAAACAGAGCAGGGTGGGTAAGGAAGTAAAACTCCTCGTATCTGCAAAAGGAGAAGGCGGAATTGTGCAGCATTTCATAAAATTGCTTCAATCATCACCAAGGACAAACTGGGAAAGTTACCTAAAACTTAGTGTGGAATTATATTGGCCCAGTTCATGTGTATAGCCAGGATTTAGGTTAGGGGGGCAGAACTGAGCTATCTTTGATGCAACTGGTCAGCTAGTTAAGTATTTTGATTTACAGTATTTACTTGATTGGGGGGGGGCAGCTGAAAATGAGCCACATCCAGCCTCACATTCACTCTCTCTTTCACACTGCTGTGAAGAAACTAGATCCTGGTTCAGATTAATCACAGTTTATCTCACCCAAATCTGTGCTTAATGTCAACAGCGGTTTGTTTGACAAGCCATGGCTTATCCAGCTAGCTTGTTTAAACCAACTTTAGTTAACGTTGGCCACGCTGTGCTAAACCAGCCTTCCCCAATCTTATTCCCTCCAGATGTTGCTGAACTCTATGTCCCATCAACCCCAGCTAGCATGGCCACTGATGAAGGACAATGGGAATTGTAGTCCAAAACAGCTGGAGGGCACTGGGTTGACGAAGGCTGTTGTGTTGCAACAACCTAGCTTCCAGCTTCCCCAGGATAAGCATAATACTCTAGAACCACTCAAGGGGATAAATGAATGGTTGGTGGAGTTTCCATAATTTCCCCCATCACTATGGCTTGGTTCTCGTTGCAAATGCTTACAACGGCCAGCCTTGTGGCCATCAAATCGCAAACAGACACACACACAAAAAGGCTTCTAAAAGCAGCAGAAGTAAACTATACCTTCACTGAGTCCCACACTATCTCCAGGCTTTCTTTTGCCTAACAGCATACCTGAAAGCGAAGTTTTTGTTGTTGTCATCCACGTAGCCACTTCCCCACGTACTGTCCAAAAGGTGCCACCTTCCATCAAGATGGACAGCATTCCAAGCATGAGTACTCGCTCCCTTAAAGACTTTTCCTAGTTTCTACGTAGCCCCTTTGGCGTACCCTGACAACGTCTTGCACTGTATCCCTGCAATACTGGGGGGGGGGGAGGAGAGAAGAAAG
Source organism: Zootoca vivipara (assembly GCF_965207765.1). Lineage (NCBI taxonomy): Eukaryota > Metazoa > Chordata > Lepidosauria > Squamata > Lacertidae > Zootoca > Zootoca vivipara. The sequence continues at coordinate 77,693 of NW_028291082.1, read as the reverse complement.
GTATTCAGGAATGTCATTTCACTGCTCTTTTCGGCTGGAATTGTTATGCCAAAGAACATTATTTTGAGCCCATTGCATTTCGGACTGTGTTTCGTGCATTGACATAGAAGCTGTGGTTAGAAGAAAAATCTGGCACCCTGAGAATCTCAGCTTAGATTTTGAAGACAGGCAGGCGACAGGCAGGCAGACAGAGAAATTTAGCTTAAGCTTTTAAGGTAGCACAGAGGAGCTTTAAAACATGCAGGCAGTTCTTGGTGAAGGATGCTTGTTAGGGAGAGTGTGAAGTGTAGGTGGGTTCCCACAAGGCAAGACACAGCAATAACTGCAAGAACCTTTATTGAATTAACAGAACTAGACAACAGGGGCAAAGCAACTGCTTATGTACTGGTTACAGGTAGGTAGCCGTGTTGGTCTGGGTCGAAGTAAAATAAAAAAATTCCTTCAGTTGCAACTTAAAGACCAACTAAGTTTTTATTTTGGTATGAGCTTTCGTGTGCATGCACACTTCTTCAGGTTTCTGAAGAAGTGTGCATGCACAAGAAAGCTCATACCAAAATAAAAACTTAGTTGGTCTTTAAGGTGCTACTGAAGGAATTTTTTTATTTTCCTTATGTACATTTATGAAGGCGTTCATAAACTGACGCGAACTTTCCCATTGAAAGTAATGGAAAGTGGATTAATCCGTTCCAGACGGGTCCGCGGAGTACTCAACCTGAAGTGTACTTAACCCGAAGCATGGGTGTAATTGGTTCCAGAAGTCTGTTCATAAACTGAAGCATTCATAAACTGAAGCGAACTTTCCCATTGAAAGTAATGGAAAGTGAATTAATCCGTTCCAGATGGGTCTGCGGCGTTCGTAAACCAAAAAATCGTAAACCGAGGTGTTCATAAACCAAGGTTCCACTGTATATCAAAATTTGCTTCAGGAGCATTCATAGTTTGGTGCTGGGGTAGGGAACCCCTGGCTCACCATATCTCCCATCATCCTTGCCAAGTAACAACCGTTTGTCATGGAGGCTGGGGCGAATAGGAATTACCTGCACATTTCTTCAAAGAGTGAGGCATATCCAGCGCAAATGCCCTTTCCTGATTGAAGGACATCAGCTGCTGCACAAGACACCTTGTCAAGGTTATGGTAGCCTTCCACATCATATTCTGCAGGAAAAAAGACATTTGTGAAATACCACTCCAAAGCATGAAATGCACAGTGAATAAGGGACTGCAGCAGTTTCACTTGGATTGCAAACTTTGAGCAGAAGATCAGAGTGATTGATCAATTAAATGAAAATATTGTTACAAGGGACATGGGTGGCGCTGTGGTCTAAGTCACTGAGCCTCTTGGGTTTGCCGATCGGAAGGTTGGCGGTTCGAATCTGTCCCAGCTCTTGCCAAACTAGCAGTTCGAAAGCACACCAGTGCAAGTAGATACAGGTGAAACTCGGAAAATTAGAATATCATCGAAAAGTGCATTTATTTCAGTAAAGCAACTTATTATTATTATTATTTTATTTTACTTTTTACAAATGCTTTCTTTTGGAAATTCCACAGTAATAAAACAAATAGTTACAATAATACAAAAATAAACAAAAATAAACATCGCTATTACATTTCATTGATTACATTCCATTTATAATTGACCCGCCTAACGACAAATAATTACAATTACGACAAATAAAGGCTTGTCATATCTTGCTTTGCATGTCATGCATTATCTCATATATTGGTTTCACCTTTTAAGTTCCATTACTGAAATACAGTGGAACCTTGGTTTATGAACACCTCGGTTTATGAATTTTCGGTTTACAAACGCCGCGGACCCATCTGGAACGGATTAATTCACTTTCCATTACTTTCAATGGGAAAGTTCGCTTCAGTTTATGAACAGACTTCCGGAACCAATTACACCCATACTTCGGGTTAATTACGCTTCAGGTTGAGTACTCCGCGGACCCGTCTGGAACGGATTAATCCACTTTCCATTACTTTCAATGGGAAAGTTCGCTTCAGATAAAGTACGCTTCAGTTTAAGTACTCCGCGGACCGTCTGGAACAGATTAATCCACTTTCCATTACTTTCAATGGGAAAGTTCACTTCAGTTTATGAACGCTTCAGTTTATGAACAGACTTCCGGAACCAATTGGGTTCATAAACCGAGGTACCACTGTACTGTAAATGCACTTTTCGACGATATTCTAATTTTCCAAGTTTCACCTCTAGGTACTGCTGCGGCGGGAAGGAAAACGGCATTTCTGTGTGCTCTGGTTTCCGTCATAGTGTCCCATTGCACCAGAAGTGGTTTAGTCCTGCTGGCCACATGACCTAGAAAGCTGTCTGTGCAGGGAAAGAAGTCCAAGTTTAATTTCCGAGCAAAGGGTCTGCTGGTTTCTCTTTAAGGTTTCCAGACTCAAAAGAGAGCAGCACAATTAAAGGCACAGAAGTCCTGTCCTCTATTGAGTCTGGCAACCCTAACAACCAGCAACACAAATACTTCCTGCTCCTCTCACAGCATGCCGGCATGACCAGTGCTCAGGAATGATGGGAGTTGTAGCCCAACAATATGGCCACAGGTTCCCCACCCTGTTTCAGAGTTTTCGCCCTCCTGTGGGGCATCCATGCATCTATCAGCTGCATGGCAGGCAGCACTTCGAAAGGAAAATCTCCCCCAGTATGGATGGAGATGCAGGGCTAGGGGAGAGCTTTACCTGTGGAATGCCTGTCCGTTGTGATGTTGTCAGAAGCAAAGGGGCACAAGCATACAAAAAGTTGTCCCCGCCACCTACCTATGTGGTGGCAAATCCACGTCCAAATGGCTCGGACTTTCTCCAGGTCACTGTGGGCTTTTTGGAGCAAGGCACTCACCAGGTTTGCCACGCTATTCCTGACATTTACCTGTTTCACAAATGGGAATAGATTCAGTAGCTTTTAATATGGAAAAGGGGTACCCAGTTCTATTTTTTCTATCTAAGGCAACCACCTGTTTAAATAAAGCCTAGGGTGCAATCCTACACGCACTTACAAGGGTGTCAGCCTTTTTTCTTTTATTTATTTTTTACATTTCAAGGTCATCCTATTTAATTTGAGCTTTCCAAAATGAGACACACAAACTGAAACATAGCAATCATTCAAAATCTGCACTGCTCCGGATGTTGCAGTACAGCTCTCCAGATAAGAATGTCTGCAAAAACATATGTACATGTAATAAATTTGCATGCACTCAGATAGTATGTGCATAAGAACACATTGTATTAGGGGAAATGCTTTGCAAAAATCTGTAAAATTTGCATTAGAATGCTGATGAATTTTCAGAGCGGGTATCAGTCTTTTTGAACTCACTGAGGCTGACTTCAGGGTAAAACTGCACAGAACTGCACATTAAAATTTGTTCTGAAGGGAGAAGCATGCACAATCTTTTCCAGGGCACACGGGCATGCCATTCCCACAATCTCTGGCTGAAATCCAAATCCCCTTTGTGCCAGGCAGTGGGTGGTGGTCTTGGATTTGGCAGAAGTGCTGACTTCTACTGGTGGAGAGAGATACCAGCCTCCGTCCACCAGTACAGAGCAACCTGTTCCACCTGTGGGTGGGCGAAACCACAGCCAGCGGGGCATTCTGAGAGCCAGTGCCGTCTTAACCATAGGCGCTAGGGGTGTGGGGCACCCAGGCGCCGGGCTCTCAGGGGCACCAGGCTGAGAGTCCGGGGCCCAAGAGTTGAGTCTGGGGAAGAGCCTGCCCATTGGTTGGAGCACCACGGTGGGCTCTTCTACTGCAGGGGGCTCTGCACCGCGAGTTTGGAGGCAACCGAGCCAGTGAGATGCTGAGGTGAGATGCTCCACCCTCCTGCGCTCCTGGGAATGGGCAGCCTGGGGGGGGGCACTGAGCAGATCTTTGCACCCCGGCACCGCATATGCTTAAGACAGCCATGCTGAGAGCAGGGAAGGCAAGGGGCTGAGGCAGCCCAGGATCCAGAGCCGACCCTACTGTTGTCACCCAGCAGAAGTGTGAAATCTGGGGCGGATTGATGTGCCACCAACAATACATATTGATTGTACACCAGTTTAATTGCTATGAGCTCCTTCAGAGATTCCTGACGTCGGCACTGCTTGTTAATGATTGCTAGCCAGAGTTCTCTGAGGAGAGGGAATGGCTGCTTAACTGTGGTTGTTGACTCTAATCTTATTTGGCTTTTGATTTCTTGAATTTTAAAAGCAGAGGAGCAGCCAAGGTAATGCCATCCCAAAATAACTAAGCATGAAACATTTAAAGCACATCTCTCCACCCGAAAACGAATTCCAGAAACAGTGGTTTGTGTTATGGGTTCTGGGAATTGCAGCTCTGTGGGGTTAGGATAGTTTCCAGGATACTTTGGTGTATTTCTATAGTGCGTATAAAAGGTAAAGGTAAAAGGTAAAGGACCCCTGGATGGTTATGTCCAGTCAAAGGCAACTATGGGTTTGCAAGACTCATCTCACTTTCAGGCCGAGGGAGTCGGTGTTTGTCCACAGACAGCTTTCTGGGTCATGTGGCCAGCATGATTAAACCACTTCTGGCGCAACGGGACACCGTGACAAGTGCCAGAGCACACGGAAATGCCGTTTACCTTCCCGCCGCAGCGGTACCTGTTTATCTACTTGCACTGGTATGCTTTTGAACTGCTAGGCTGGCAGGGGCTGGGACAGAGCAATGGGAGCTCACCCAGTCACAGGGATTCAAACCACCGACCTTCTGATTGGCAAGCCTAAGGGGCTCAGTGGTTTAGACCAGAGTGCCACCCACATCCCCATAGCCACCTTTGACTAGATTGAACCGCCCGGGGTCCTTTACCTATGGTGCGTTTGCAGCCTACATAAATAGGTGCTCTGTTGTGTCTGTCCATCATGTGGAAAACAGGAGCAGGGTCTTGCGACTCATGGTGTTTCCCATTGGGAACGGAGGGTTTCCTCCTATCGGGAGAGCACACTTGAAGGCACTCTCAAATTCCAAATCCACATGGAGAAGGATCTCTGCATCCCAGCAGATTCCACACAGGACTATTATTCCACCCTGGAAAAGAGATTGCATACCTTTGATGCATAGGCATCCAGTTCCTTAAACTGCGTCAAGTTGACTGGTATTGTTTTCAGACTGGATTTATCCCATGGGTAATCTAGGAACAAACATGGAAAAGTGATTCTATAAACAGATGAAGTCTAGTGGAAAAACAGAAGAGGGCGAAAAGGAGAAGGACCTAAAATGTGATTCATAGGGTTGGACTACAATGAACCGGAAAGGGCAAATAAACAGGGAGCCAATTGTGCTGGACCAGATAGGATGTTGATCAGTTCTTGCGATACATTTTAAGAGCATGACTTTTCATGGGCCAAAGCAGACAAATCTTGTGGTGGGAGTGGCATGGTGCGCACATAGCTGCCAAGTTCCGGCCTGAGAAATAAGGGACTGGACCGGAAGTAGCAGACCGGAAGTAGCACTGTCGCCATTTTGGAACTGGGTGGAGCATGCTCAGAAGCTACTTTTGATGCTGCTCTACCCTGTTCCAAAATGGCTGCCGCACCAGAAGTCGCGCTGCAGCCATTTTGGAACTGGGCAAAGCAGCATCAAAAGTCGCTTCTGAGCATGCTCCGCCCTGTTCCAAAATGGCCGCCGTGCCAGAATAAACCGGGGAAAAACAAAAAAATCCATTTTTTCGGCTGGTAACAGCTGGAAAAATGGGGGTTTCCCGGGGAATACGGGAGACTTGGCAGCTATGGGTGCGCACCTCCCATTGGAACAGTTGTTACCTCCTCAAAGAATCTCCCTTCAAACCAAAACATCTGTCTTTTAACCCTAGCAGGTAGCAATAACAGGGACACAGACAGGACTGCATGAAGGGAGGGACAAAATGTACCCACCCACCCACATGCCACATATAATAGAAACCCCATTCCGCTTGTAGGAACCAAACACTAGAGATGAGACAGAATGCTCCGCCGTACCAGAGGAGAGCAGGCTAACTTAGAGGACGCAGGGCAGGCTGCATTAGCATGTACAGAGCTGCTCAACGACACCTCACTCATTCTTCCTGTTCCCAAGCGTCTGATGCCTGAGGCGGCACCTTGCTCTGTCTAATGGTAGGGTGGGCTTTGGCGGCCAAGGTAAAGGTAAAGGGACCCCTGACCATTAGGTCCAGTCGTGACCGACTCTGGGATTGCGGTGCTCATCTCGCGTTATTGGCCAAGGAAGCCGGCATACAGCATGTGGCCAGCATGACGAAGCCGCTTCTGGCGAACCAGAGCAGCACATGGAAACGCCGTTTACCTCTTCCCGCTGTATTTATCTACTTGCACTTTGACGTGCTTTCAAACTGCTAGGTTGGCAGGAGCTGGGACCGAGCAACGGGAGCTCACCCTGTCGCGGGGATTTGAACCGCTGACCTTCTGATCGGCAAGCCCTAGGCTCTGTGGTTTAACCCACAGCGCCACCCGCATCCCGCCAAGGTACAGTGTGGTTAATATTTCCCATCCAAGCCTTGTTCCCCGAAGACCTCAAGTGGTTGTGCATGGGCTCAGCTAAGATATACAAGAAGTGTGGGGGGTCTTTGGCCCTCCAGAAGCTGCTGAACTACAACTACCATCATCCCTTGGCCACTGGCCTCGCTTGTTGGGGCTGATGGAAATTGTGGTCTAACAACACCTGCCGAGCTAAAGACTCCCCACACCAAATACAGTGGTACCTTGGGGTGGGGGTACGAACAGTCCTACTTACAAACGCTTTGGGTTATGAACTCCACAAACCCGGGAGTAAGTGTTGCGAACTTTGCCCCGGGATATGAACACAATCTGCTTCTGGGGCCGCGGGAGGCCTATATGCATGCCTTGGGTTAAGAACGCTTCGGGTTAAGAACAGACTTCTGGAACGAATTAAGTTTGTAACCTGAGGTACCACTGTATACAGGATCCAGGCCAGCAGGCAAATATAAGAAACAACTTATAAAAGGGAAAAGATTTTTGCGACCTGAAGAGAAACCAGTTGTACAGGAAGAGAAAATTCTTACCAGAAGAATTAGAAACCAGGAAGAGGAGGTCTTTAATAAAGAATGGGGGAAGTTTATAATTTATACGAAAAGCTATTGTAAACAATTCCATGTATTGGTAGGATTGACAGAAAACTTGTGTAAAAATTTGAACTATGGATTGAGAAAGGATTTATAAAACTAGAGTTATTATGGAGATACAGAGGGGGGAATTATTGCAATAAGAGCCACAAGGGAGGGGGAGGAAGTCAAAATGGATTATATGTGTATGTATTTAATTCATTTGTTTATGTAAAATGTAAAATGCAAAAATAAAATTTATATATATAAATAAAAACAACAACTTATATTTACCGTACAGATCTTGTCCCTTAGACAGCCTTGATCCCTGTTCTCCACCATCCTGAAACCCTGCAAAACGGTTATTGCTGGGATGAGACAATATCTACATTAAAACATATTTTGCAACACTCATCATTCCTGGCCCTTAGCCATGCTGGGTGGGGAACAATGGGAGCCCAACAACAGGCATACAGCCACAGAGACCTTGATATATTGCTCTTAAAGGTAAAGGTAAAGGGACCCCTGACTATTAGGTCCAGTCGTGACCAACTCTGGGGTTGCAGCGCTCATCTCGCATTATTGGCCGAGGGAGCCGGCATACAGCTTCCAGGTCATGTGGCCAGCATCACAAAGCCGTTTCTGGTGAACCAGAGTAGCACACGGAAACGCCGTTTACCTTCCCGCCAGAGCAGTACCTATTTATCTACTTGCACTTTGACGTGCTTTCGAACTGCTAGGTTGGCAGGAGCTGGGACCGAGCAACGGGAGGTCACGGGGATTCGAACTGCCGACCTTCTAATCGGCAAGCCCTAGGCTCTGTGGTTTAACCCACAGCGCCACCTGCATCCCTATATTGCTCTTATGTCAGTGTAATTTTCATAGCTGCCCTTAAAGCAATGATGCAAAAGCTGCTGCCACCCAGAGGCTGCTAGGCTACATGGGGGAAGGCAATCTTCCAGCATCCAGTTTGGATGCTCATGAGTTCTAGTGTTAAAAGGGGATGGAGGGAAAACACTGCACCCTTTCTTCAAAGGGGAGTTGCTCCACCCCATTGATTCAGTACAATCACTGCTCTGAATTCTGCCTTTAGGGAGTGGGCCATAGCTCACTGCTGGAGCATCTACTTTGCAAGCAGAAAGTCCCTGGTTCAAACTCAAACATCTCCTGGAAGTGCTATGAATGTCTTCCACCTGAAATGCCGGGAGGCAGTTAGCTGGTCAGTATCAACAATACTGGTCTAGATGAACCAATGATCTGACTCAGGACTCATTCACATTTCCACTTGTCCCATGGTTATTAAAAAATGGGTCTGAGTGGTTCCCCACTGTTCCATTGCTTTCTAAGCACAGCTCCGAGCACTTTTCCTTTTGCCCCACCACTTTCCCCAGGAAAACCTGCTCTTTACTGCTGAATCAGAGCAAACATCAATCTGCAGAAAAGCCTGTTGATGTTTGCTCCAATTCAACGGTAAAAAATGGGGTTCCCAGGGAGAGTGGCAGGGGGGCAAACAGAAGTGTGAACAAATCCTCAATATAAAGAAAGCGTTGTTGTTGTTGTTGTTGTTGTTTTGGCAAAGTAATAATCATAAGCAAATAAAAATTAAAATGTGCACCCCACCCCCAAGACCATTCCATTGCAACTAACCGAACTTCCCAAAATTTCAACCCCTCTTGAAATGGTTTGACCCCTTTCTGTTTTAACAGTACAAATTCTACAAACACCCTCCATATCTCCTCGAAATCATTTTTCCTGCATATTCCCCGTCTTACCTTAATGGCACATGTTAATTTATCATTAATAGCTTCATCCCACACCTCTTTATACCATTCTTCCAATTTTATATTCTGCTTGTCCCTTCCATCTCCTAGCTACCATAATACGTGCAGCTGTCAATAAATATGTGAGCAAGACCTTCATAGCCTGCAAACCTTCTATCGTAAATTGATAATAATGCTAACACTGGACTTTCGGTCAGCTTTAACCCAGTGATTTCTATTATCTCCTTAAACCAGGCACCCCCAAACTGTGGCCCTCCAGATGTTTTGGCCTACAACTCCCATGATCCCTGGCTAAGAGGACCAGTGGTCAGGGATGATGGGAATTGTAGTCCAAAACATCTGGAGGGCCAAAGTTTGGGGTGCCTGCCTTAAACACTCTTTGCCAGAAACATTGTCCATATTTACATCCCCACCACATGTGAACCTAAGTCCCATTTGGAGCCCTTACCTTCATTGTCCTTCCCTGTCCACTCAGGAAACACCTGGATTCCTGCAACACCAGGAGCACACATGCACACAAAGAATGAGTGACAAAAAATAATAAATAAATCCATAGGAACACAAGGTGGAATAATACGTTAAGGACTGGGGGTTATTTTGCAATTTAATCTTGATTTATTTATTATTATTATTATTATTAAGTCCCTTCACCACATAAAGAACAACAAAAACAGATCCCATCAAATACAAAGAAAATGTTACATATAAAATATTTTTTCCATATGTTGAGACTTCCCTCGTCCTCGGTATGGGTCCGTCGTTTCCTTGTTGACTGCATATTTCTATACTCTTTCACTTAACATAAATTATCCATGATCTTTGTAGCATATTACATTGCAGAAGTTAATCAAAGCACGTCGAAGACTTCATATGAGAACAATGTTCTTTTAAATATAATCTGAATAAATCCCATTCTTTGTTAAACTGTTGGTTTGTCTGGTTCCTAATTTTTCCTCTCATCTTCGCCAATTCTACATATTCAAGTACTTTCACCTGCCGCTCCATTTTAGTTGGTGTTTTATCTCCCTTCCACCATTTAGCTACCGTGTTTCTCATATTATAAGACACGTCTTATATTTATTTTTCCTCAAAAAAACACACTATGGCTTATTTTCCTCCTCCTCCTGCCACGGCCGGCATGGATGCTGCGCCTATCACTATGTCTTATTTTCGGGGTATGGCTCATATTCCTTGAATGCTTAAAAATCCTGCTATGGCTTATTTTATGGGTATGTCTTAAAATATGAGAAACAGGGTATTAAGATTCTTGCGGTGACGGTTGCATACATGAATACGTTTCTCAGCTCTTTCAGAATATGGGGGGGGTGGTTTATTTTGGATGTCCATCTTTGGGTCCTCTGCCTGCCTGTGGTTTTATATCTTTAAAATGAGTTTCTAAGGGCAGGGAGGCTGCGAACAAGTTAAGCTCATAACTCTAGCCAAAACTGTTTAGCATTCCTCTGCATGACTAAAAAGTACAGGTCACTTCTTGCTTCCAGAAGGTTACAGAATATGCAACACTTACGAATATCGAAACAAAATTTTAAAAATTCCTTCCAGTAGTACCTTAGAGATCAACTAAGTTTGTCATTGGTATGAGCTTTCGTATGCATGCACACTTCTTCAGATACCTTCTTCTTCAGATTTCGTGCATGCACACGAAAGCTCATACCAATGACAAACTTAGTTGGTCTCTAAGGTGCTAGTGGAAGGAATTTTTAAAAATTTTGTTTCGACTACGCCAGACCAACACGCCTACCTACCTGTAACTTACGAATATGTCATCCATCTGCCACATTCACTACAGCATCCTTTAATTCACATTAAAGCAGCGCAGGCAGGAGGAAGCTAAAATATTTCCCATAAAAAAAATAATATTCTGTTTTCTTATGCATCATTGTAACATAGAAACGGACCTACCTTTTCTGAAGGGGAACTTCTTTTTGCTCCGCGATGTGCTGTGTCTAGGGTGTATTTCTACAGTGATTTGATCTGGCGAAAAACCAAACAACGAGAACTTGCAAACAGAGATATCAAGTCGACCACACAGTAAAAATAAATGAATACAAAAGTGGCAGGAAAAATGAAATGTCCCTCTTGCTGCTTTTAATAATAATAATAGTAATAGTAATTTATTGTTTTTTATTTTTTTGTTTTTTATTATCTTTTTATTTTTATTTTTATTATTTTTATTATTTTATTTTATTATTTTATTATTTTAAGGCAGGTGGGTGGGAAACCTGCTTTGTACGGGATGAAATGGCTTGCTCTTTCTTATGGGTTTTGAAATAATCGAATATTCATTTTTAAGAGGTAGCATGTTAACCCTCTGGGTTTGGAATGAGGAATATACAGTAGTGGAAGTAATAGTACCACTGTATTCCGCTCTTGTCAGACCTCACCTGGAATATTGTGTCCAGTTCTGGGCACCTCAGTTCAAGAAGGATACTGACAAGCTGGAACGTGTCCAGAGGAGGGCAACCAAAATGGTCAAAGGCCTGGAAATGATGCCTTATGAGGAACGGCTTAGGGAGCTGGGTATGTTTAGCCTGGAGAAGAGAAGGTTAAGGGGTGATATGATAGCCATGTTCAAATATATCAAAGGATGTCATATAGAGGAGGGAGAAAGATTGATTTCTGCTACTCCAGAGGAGTGGACACGGAGCAATGGATTCAAGCTACAAGAAAGAAGATTCCACCTAAACATTAGGAAGAACTTCCTGACAGTAAGAGCTGTTCGACAGTGGAATTTGCTGCCAAGGAGTGTGGTGGATTCTCCTTCTTTGGAGGTCTTTCAGCGGAGGCTTGACAGCCATCTGTCAGAAATGCTTTGATGGTGTTTCCTGCTTGGCAGGGGGTTGGGCTGGATGGCCCTTGTGGTCTCTTCCAACTCTATGATTCTATGATTCTAAGCCCTTGCGCAGGCTCCATATCACATATAAAAGGTAACATAAGCAAAATAAATCCAGATTGCAGAAAAGTAGCCCTGAAGAAGCAACTACTGTATCAGGAAATGACGGTGCCAGAGAATACTGAAAAACCAGAAGCTGAAAATATTCAATGCACACCCTTTAAAAAAGTTTTGTTGCTGTTGTTACTACAAATGGGCTTTTCTTTCAAACCAAGCTCCTTATCGAGATTTCCTTAGCAAGATCATTCTTACAGCAATTGTAGTTAATGTTATCAACATTCATCGGCTCACATACTTTCTTTAGGCTCATAGGTAAGCACCGGCAGACGATCCTCATTGTGCGTTTCAGCTGCCTCTGTTTAAAGAACAGAGAGCATTTCAGAGACCGAAAAAAGTGATTTTTTAAAAAGCATATGTTGTTGCATAACTTATTTCGTAAACTTTACACACTGCTTCACTGCCGCATTTACACGAATCTAATGAGCCGTCGAATCTAATGCGCACCTCAGTTTTCAAAACCTTGAAACCAAAAAAAAAGAATTTGCTGGCACATGTAAATGCACCATCAAATCTAATGGGCACCCTAATTTTTTGCAACGTAGTTTGGCCAAAAAAAGGTGCGCATTACATTCAAGTAAATACAGTATAAATAAACAAACAAAACCATTCAAAGTGTCGTATACCTGAAAAGGAACCCACAAGGGATCTCATCAAATGTTCTGAGCCTACGGTAAAGGTAAAAGTAAAGGGACCCCTGACCGTTAGGTCCAATCGTGGACGACTCTGGGGTTGCAGCGCTCATCTCACTTTGTTGGCCAAGGGAGCCGGCGTACAGTTTCCGAGTCATGTGGCCAGCACGACTAAGCCGCTTCTGGCGAACCAGAGCAGCACACGGAAACGCCGTTTACCTTCCCGACGGAGCGGTATCTATTTATCTACTTGCACTTTGACGTGCTTTCAAACTCCTAGGTTGGCAGGATCTGGGACCGAGCAACGGGAGCTCACCCGTTGTGGGGATTCAAACCACCGACCTTCTGATCAGCAAGCCCTAGGCTCTGTGGTTTAGACCACAGCACCACCTGTGTCCCTGTTCTGAGCCTAAAGCAGATCCAAATATCCAGGAAATCTGAATGTTAAGTGCAGCCCCGGGGGTTAATAGGGCTGGATTTGCAGACTGAAATCTTACCTCCACCAAGGCCCTTATGACTGGCCTGGCTGGGTGAATGCTGGTGGCCTTCCAACCCCTTTTGTACAATGAGAACCATAGGAACCTACTTCACAGGGCTGTTGTGAGAGGGACACAGTGAGAGGAGTACTTCGATGGTGGCAAGCAAAGAACATTAAGTTTTGTGTTGTTCTCTGAAGGTCTCCACTCAGGGCAAGTAATAATAATAATTGTTATGTACTGCTGATTGGTCCGCAGAAGCCACCCAATCGAGCTCCAGGTGGAAGTGAATCAGCAACTTTATTGGCCTGCAGGAGCAGCCAATCAGGCTGCTGGCAGAAGTCAATCCGCAACCTGATTGGCCTGCAGGAGCAGCCAATCAGGCTGCTGACAGAAGTCAATCCGCAACCTGATTGGCCCACAGGTGCAGCCCTGAAGTAGCCAATCACGCAAGGCCCATTGTGTAAATAATGTACAGTGGTACCTCGACTTACGAATAACTCTACTTACGAATGTTTCTACTTACGAACGGAGCTCCGTCCGCCATCTTGGATGCTGTTTAGATAGGATTTTTTCTACTTACGAATTTTTAGATAGGGTTGCTTCAACTTACGAATTTTTTCTCCCAATGCATTCCTATGGGATTTGACTTACAATTTTTTTCGATTTACGAATGTGCGTTCGGCACGCATTAAATTCGTAAGTAGAGATACCACTGTATATAAGCAGACGTTTTGGGGAAAGAGCCATCCTTCTTCTCTTCTCCTTTGCTACTACAAGCTGAATAAAGAGCATGAAATTCACTCTCGACTCCGACTATATTTTAATAATAATAATAATAATAATAATAATAATAATAATAATAATAATAATACAGTGGAACCTCGGTTTATGAACACCTCGGTTTATGAATTTTCAGTTTATGAACGCCACAAACCTTTATGGAACGGATTAATTCACTTTCCATTACTTTCAATGGGAAAGTTCGCTTCAGTTTATGAACGCTTCAGTTTATGAACAGACTTCCGGAACCAATTACACCCATGCTTCGGGTTAAGTACACTTCAGGTTGAGTACTCCGCGGACCCGTCTGGAACGGATTAATCCACTTTCCATTACTTTCAATGGGAAAGTTCACTTCAGTTTATGAACGCTTCAGTTTAAGTACTCCACGGACCGTCTGGAACAGATTAATCCACTTTCTATTACTTTCAATGGGAAAGTTCGCTTCAGTTTATGAACGCTTCAGTTTATGAACAGACTTCCGGAACCAATTGTGTTCATAAACCGAGGTACCACTGTAATAATAATAATAATAATAATTTATTATTTATACCCCGCCCATCTGGCTCGGTTTCCCCAGCCACTCTGGGTGGTTCCCAACAGAATATTAAAAACACGACAAAACATCAAAGATTAAAAAGTTCCCTAAACAGGGCTGCCTTTAGATGTCTTCTAAAAGCCAGACAGTTGTTTATTTCCTTGACATCTGATGGGAGGGCATTCCACAGGGCGGGCGCCACTACTGAGAAGGCCCTCTGCCTGGTTCCCTGTAACCTCACTTCTCTCAGGGAGGGAACCGGCAGAAGGCCCTTAGAGCTGGACCTCAGTGTCCGGGCAGAACGATGGGAGTGGAGATGCTCCTTCAGGTTTACTGAACACACGCAGAGTTGCTTCTACTTGAATCCTTAAAGGTGCTCCAAGCGAGGCCTCCCGATAAGATCTCAACAAGCGAGAGGGGGCCTGTTATTTATTTATTTAGTCCATGCATGTGCCAAATGTACATCTTTCATTCCTCCCGGAACCCGAGGCAGTGTACATAGGGAATTCCCAGGCATAGCTGCCAAGTTTTCCCTTTTCTCGCGAGGAAGCCTATTCAGCATAATGGAAAATCCCTTAAAAAAGGGGATAACTTGGCAGCTATGTTCCCAGGAAGCCTCCCGTCCAGGCCCGACTGTACCCAAACTTCCTTGGCTTCAGCAATGGTGGCTGCATCATTGGTCCTCCCACCCTGCCCTGGCATCTGAGGGAAAGGTTCTCTGTAGAGACACCCAGATCATCAGACAGACATGCACAGCTACAACATGGAGGCACACTAGACAACTTGCCCCAAAAAGAAGGCCTTACAGTTGATTGTTAAACAGAAAACCACTCTCACCTGTGATTCTGGGATTCTCGTTTATTTCTTGACATGTTCCTTCTTCGGCTCGAGCTGTTGGAAATATGATCCGCCATGATCAACAATACCATACCTGAAGCATGCAACTAAGCCCATGTCCATGTTAGCTGAGAGTACCTCACAAGCCGCAGCACTAAAGTCTACAGAGGTTATTTTGGGGGGAGATTATTTCATATGTTTGTCCCACTAAGTCCAGGACGGGGAACTTGCAGCCCTCCGGATGTTTTACTGCAACTCCCATAATCTCTGACCATTGGCCATGCTAGCCAGAACTGATGAGTATTGGACACCCAACAACACCTGGAGGGTCACAGGTTCTCCACCCCTGCTCTTTGCTTACCGAAAATTGTCTGCAAACACTCCCACTGGACATGGAAGGAGAAGAAGAGGAAGAAGAGTTTGGATTTGATATCCCGCTTTATCACTACCCTAAGGAGTCTCAAAGCGGCTAACATTCTCCTTTCCCTTCCTCCCCCACAACAAACACTCTGTGAGGTGAGTGAGGCTGAGAGACTCTGTGAGCCAGTGAGCAGTAAGCAGGCTGACTTGCATGTTGTTTTCTCCTTTCCCTTCCTCCCCCACAACAAACCCTCTATGAGGTGAGTGAGGCTGAGAGACTTCAGAGAAGTGTGACTAGCCCTAGGTCACTCAGCAGCTGCATGTGGAGGAGCGGAGACGTGAACCCAGTTCACCAGTCTACCGCTCTTACACTACACCACACTGGCTCTGGGAGTGGCATAGGGAGGCTGCACGACCTTCTATTATCCTTAACTCCCAACAGTGCATACTGGACCCTTCCTGATAAGGGTGCGAGCCCAATCATAGTCCATATACTTCTTTCACCACTTCCCATTTCCTCCGAGGGAAACTGAGAAAACAACATGCAAGTCAGCCTGCTCACTGCTCACTGGCTCACAGAGCCAGTGTGGTGTAGTGGTTAAGAGCAGTAGACTCGTAATCTGGGGAACCGGGTTCTCGTCTCCGCTCCTCCACCTGCAGCTGCTGGGTGACCTTGGGCTAGTCACACTTCTCTGAAATCTTTCAGCCTCACTCACCTCATAGAGTGTTTGTTGTGGAGGAGGACGGGAAAGGAGAATGTTAGCCGCTTTGAGATTCCTTAGGGTAGTGATAAAGCGGGAACCGGGTTCGCGTCTCCGCTCCTCCACATGCAGCTGCTGGGTGACCTTGGGCTAGTCACACTTCTCTGAAGTCTCTCAGCCTCACTCACCTCATAGAGTGTTTGTTGTGGAGGAGGACGGGAAAGGAGAATGTTAGCCGCTTTGAGATTTCTTAGGGTAGTGATAAAGCGGGAACCGGGTTCGCGTCTCCGTTCCTCCACATGCAGCTGCTGGGTGACCTTGGGCTAGTCACACTTCTCTGAAGTCTCTCAGCCTCACTCACCTCATAGAGTGTTTGTGGGGGAGGACGGGGGAGGACGGGAAAGGAGAATGTTAGCCGCTTTGAGATTCCTTAGGGTAGTGATGAAGCGGGATATCAACTCCAAACTCTTCTTCTTCTTATAGTTTAGTTGGTTAATTAAACTACCGTGTTTGCATGTGTTTGCATGCAAGGTCTTCCCACATAGCAGGGTTGATGTTGCCAGCCTTTATGTCAGGTTTGCAGACATCTTTGTAAGGCATAGATGGTCTGCCTGGAGCCTTAAACCAGCTTCCCATACAGTATATTCCTGGGGATCCTGCCATCTTCCATTGTGTGGACATGGTAAAGGACCCCTGGACAGTTAAGTCCAGTCAAAGGCACCTATGGGGTTGTGGTGCTCATCTGGCTTTCAGACCAAGGAAGCCAGCGTTTGCCCGCAGACAGTTTTCCGGGTCATGTGGCCAGCATGACTAAACAGCTTCTGGCGCAACGGAACACTGTGACGGAAACCAGAGCGCATGGAAATGCCGTTTACCTTCCCGCTGCAATGGTACCTATTTATCTACTTGCACTGGCATGCTTTCAAACTGCTAGGTTGGCAGGAGCTGGGACAGAGCAACAGGAGCTCACCCCGCCACGGGGATTCGAACTGCCGACCTTCCAATTGGCAAGCCCAAGAGGCTCGGTGGTTTAGACCACAGCGCCACCCACGTCCCTGGTTGTGGACATGACCAAGGCAGTGTAGACGTTGCTGAGACAGGAGTGCGAGCATGCTGGGAATGTGGGTTTGGGAGAGCACATCTTTCTTGGAGACTCTGTCCTGCCATGTGATGCCCAAAATCTTCCTGACGCAGAGCACGAGGAGGAAAACTCTCCAACAAGATCCAGGCCATTAGACATGCACAGACATAACAAGGAACTAACTGTGGCACCACGGAGCAAAACTGGCCAAATAAATTGACAGCAGTGCCCCTGTGGAAAGCTTTACCATCCTGAGAACACATTTCTCTCACCGGCTAATCTGCGCTGTCTATTTGATTGCTGCACCGTCCCTTCTTCTACTTGATCTGTTGGAAAAATACAATTCACCATCACTGCTCTGGCTTGTATTGTGCCGGTCTTTCTCACATGTGTGCAGGGGGGGCGGGGGGGGGGGCTTTGGGAAAAGGGAAGCTTTGATTGGGGAAATGACACCTGAATTTGGGAATAACTCAGGGCTGAACCGCAAAAGGTGGCATGCCCCTAGGGGCCCACCCTCCCTGCCACCTCCACCATTGGTGGAGAAGCTGCAGCGGCAGCAGCTTCCGGCGAGATCTAGTGAGATCTCGCTGGAACCTGCTGGTGCTTTGCAGCTGCTGCCATACAACCCACATAAGGGAGGTTTGGGTGGGGATCTTCAGCTGCGACCAGATAGGCTGAGATCACTCCCTCACTCTTCAGAGATAATTGAGTGAAAACTGGCTCACACAGAGTCTGAGACCTCAGAGGTGTTTGTTCAACTTTTACCTCCAGCTACAATATTCCACCCTCTCAGCTCCAACCATTGGATTGCATAGCTGCCAAGTCTCCCGTTTTCCCCGGGAAACCCCTGTTTTTCCAGCTGTTCCCAGCCGGAAAAATGGATTTTTTTGTTTTTCCCTGGTTTATTCTGGCGCGGCGGCCATTTTGGAACTGGGCGGAGCATGCTCAGAAGCGACTTTTGATGCTGCTCTGCCCAGTTCCAAAATGGCTGCAGCGCGACTTCTGGTGTGGCAGCCATTTTGGAACTGGGCACAGCAGCATCAAAAGTCACTTCTGAGCATGCTCCGCCCAGTTCCAAAATGGCCGCCGCACTACTTCCGGTATGCTACTTTCGGTCCGGTCCCTTATTTTTCAGAGAGGAAATTGGCAGGTATGTTGGATTGTACAGTGGTACCTCAGTTTCCGAACGTCTCCGTTGACAAACATTTCGGTTTACAAATGCCGTAAACCCAGAGGTAAATGCTTCAGTTTTCAAACATGCCTCGGAAGTCGAAGATGCTGGGTGCAAGATCCTGAGGTCTAGCTGTCGACTGCTGAGTTTTCAGTTTTCGAACGTTTCAGAACTCAAACGGTCTTCCGGAACGGATTACGTTCGAAAACCAAGGTACCACTGTACAAGTTAGACTGCAGGCTGTTACGCCAAGTGTTAACTCCTAAATAATAATAATAATAATAATAATAATAATAATAATAATAATAATTTATTATTTGTACCCCGCCCATTTGGCTGGGTTTCCTCAGCCACTCTGGGCGGCTTCCTACAAAAATTAGGTAAAGGTAAAGGGACCCCTGACCATTAGGCCCAGTCGTGACCGACTCTGGGGTTGCGCGCTCATCTCGCATTATTGGCCGAGGGAGCCGGCGTATAGCTTCCAGGTCATGTGGCCAGCATGACAAAGCAGCTTCTGGCGAACCAGAGCAGCACTTGGAAACGCCGTTTACCTTCCCGCTGTAGCGGTTCCTATTTATCTACTTGCATTTTGACGTGTTTTCGAACTGCTAGGTTGGCAGGAGCTGGGACCGAGCAACAGGAGCTCACCCCGTCACAGGGATTCGAACCGCCAACCTTCTGGTCAGCAAGCCCTAGGCTCAGTGGTTTAACCACAGCGCCACCTGGGTCCCCTCCTACAAAAATACATTAAAATGTTAACTCCTAGAGTCTACGAACATCTTACATCCAATCTGGTTAAAAATCAGTGAAGAGAAATGAAGGCCTAAGGATGCAATCCAAAGTATAAAAAGAAATAAATGGAATAGGATTTGGATATCCACTCACCAAGGGAGCCAGGCTGCCCTTTATCCTCTTCACTCGTTGCAAAGCCTACAGAGACATCATTATTACAAAACGAAACATAGGGAACATGCCTGATGGTCAATAGCTCTCTTCTTCAGGTCTACCTTCTCCTTCTGTCCTAATTTCTTCCCAGCCGAGGGTTGGCAATGATGGAGTGAAAGAAGGGCAGCAATTCCAGAACAAAGGACTGGCACAGAAGCAGCACAAGTCCCTTGCTTTGGATCTTGGGTATTCGTGCATAATTTAGCAGCAGTTTTATGAGGAGTTGTCACAGTGGCCAGAGTGGGCTACTTCAGAGTAACGACTCTACACAGCTCTGCATTTTATCTTTTTATTGGTGCTGCGTATTTACAGTGCCGAAGGCAGTGCTATTTACAGAGACACATCTTATCCGCTTGAATCAGAACTTCCGAATGGCGCTTGGCGCGTTTTCCTCCAACATAACAACTTGGGGAGACCCATCCTCTTCCCCCTATGTTTTCTGCGCAATTCCGGAGTTGGGGGGACAGGTCTGCCCCCCTTGCTTCCCCCTTCCTGTCTCACCTGGGGCGCTGGCTCCGCTACCCTGTCTGAGCCTCGGACCCCACTTCCTGCTTCCCCACTTGAGACGGAACTCTCCCTGCTTTCCCCTGCTCTCGGGGATGGGCTGGAGCTCAGGAGGGGAGGGACTTCGCGATATTCCCTGTCCCTCACAGGAGTGATTCTGATGCAAAAGGTGTGTGACAAGTCTGGAAACCAGCACACAACCTAAGCACAAATTAGAGATACAAATGCCCTGCAAGACGAATTTTTCGCAAGACAAATGCTTTTTGCGATCTGATGGTGATCTGATGGTGACTCGCGAGACGAATTCATTTTGCGAAAAATTCGTCTTGCGAATCGCGGTTTCCCATAGGGATGCATTGAAATTTAATTAATGCGTTCCTATGGGCAAAGAAAAAGAAATTTCAATGCATTCCTATGAGAAACCGCGATTCGCAAGACGAATTTTTCACAAAACGAATTGACTCGTGGAACGAATTAAATTCGGCTTGCAAGGCACCACTGTAGATTAGATAGATAGATAGATAGATAGATAGATAGATAGATAGATAGATAGAGGGCCGGCCCTACGGCCAGGCTGGGTGGCGCAGGGCGCCAGGGCGCCTGCCCGCCAGGGGGGTGCTGCACAGCTGCGCCCACCCACCCGCTGTGGAGCGGCGCCCGCCAACCCGCCGCAGAGCGGCACCCCCTCGCAGCTCCGCCTGGGAAACGGGGGCGGGGTGGGGGCGCCGGAGGATCCATCGTGCCAGGACGCCAAATATACTTAAGACGGCCCTGGATGGATAGATAGATAGATAGATAGATAGATAGATACAGATAGACATTAAAACCTATAATGAATATATATTATCTTGCTAAATGATAAGGTTGTAAGAACATCATCACTCTGTTTTCATTGGCTGTTTTCCAAGGCAGAGACAGGGTGAGGTTGCTCTGAGAAAACAATGTGGGAATTTTAGTTCTCTGCTGATGGGCAGAAGGGAAGGAAAAGGAATTGGGGAAAGGCAGGTGGAGCAGGCTGGGAATAAAGGGGGCATTTGGAGGGAATTTTATTTATAGAATACACACACACACCACACACACACACACCACACCACACACACCACACTATTCATAAAAATTATCAGAGTGGTTTACAACAGTTACACATAAAACCATACAACAAAGTGTATGAAATGTTAAAACCAGTCGCCAGCTATTTTGCATTTTACTCACAGGTGAGTGGGCTCATAGAACTAAAGGCGGAATTCTTGAATTAAATCTCCTTCATCTAAAGGCTGCCCTTTAGACGGCAACTTCCTCAGACCTGTTTTGTTGTGCAACTCTACACGTTCAGAAGCAATTCTCGCTGAGTTCACTGGGGTATGGAATAAGATGTGTAAGACTTACTCCCATGTATGCGGGCTATTAACGTTCAAGTTACACTTCCTACTTACA
Source organism: Zootoca vivipara (assembly GCF_965207765.1). NCBI lineage: Eukaryota > Metazoa > Chordata > Lepidosauria > Squamata > Lacertidae > Zootoca > Zootoca vivipara. The sequence continues at coordinate 56,415 of NW_028291082.1, read as the reverse complement.
CAAGTAGCAGAGATAGAAGGGCAGCAGTGGGAAGCAGAAGATTGCCAGGAGTATCTGCTGAGTGTGAGATAAACCATCATGAAAGGCCATCCTTTCCTTGGATGTTCAGCTGAAAGAAACAGCAGTGAAATCTATTTCTTTATCAAAATATTTACAAGTTGACAGTTTGACACCCTGGCACTGCATACCTCATATTAGACTGGCGGAATACAGATATTAGACAGGTAAGATAAACATGGTTGTTCTCTTCGAATGACATCTGAAGGGCTGCCATGCAGATTTCATGCCCAAATTATGTAATGAGTGGAAATGGCCGGGAAACAGATTTCGGCTAAGCATCAGGAGAAGAGTCCTAATGGTAACAGCTGTTTTATAGTGGAACAGATGGACTTGGGAAGCGCCGAGCCCTCCTTCGCTGGAGGCATCTAAGCAGAAACTGGACCACAATTTGCCAGGGATGCTGTAGTTGCATCTTGCCTTCCAGATCTTGCATTGAGCTGGTTTATAGGTAGGTATGCCTGGTACTCACAGAGGTCTTGCCCCATGCAGCTTAGGGGGCCCTATGCCTGGTTTCCCCCATTTCGTTTCAGCCTGCTTGTGATGTATTCAGTATCATGTGCTTGCCTGAGCTTGAGTCTGGACTAAGGATTCTGAGCTCCTGTGTTCTGATTCAATACATGTTGTCCAATCACAGAACATTTCAGGATTTGGGCCTCTGCCATTGGCCCTTGAACTCTAGAGCAGGCCATAGCTGCCAAGTCTCCCGTTTTTCTTGGGAAATCCCTATTTTTCCAGCTGTTCCTAGCTGAAAAAACAGATTTTTTTGTTTCCCCCTGGTTTATTCTGGCCCGGTGGCCATTTTGGAACTGGGCGGAGCATGCTCAGAAGCGACTTTTGATGCTGCTCTGCCCAGTTCCAAAATGGCTGCAGTGCGACTTCTGGCGTGGCGGCCATTTTGGAACTGGGCAAAGCAGAATCAAAAGTCACTTCTGAGCATGCTCTGCCCAGTTCCAAAATGGCGGCAGCACTACTTCCGGTCTGCTATTTCCGGCCCGGTCCCTTATTTCTCTGACAGCAACTTGGCAGGTATGGAGCAGGCATCCCCAAACTTCGACCCTCCAGATGTTTTGGACTACATTTCCCATCTTCACCAACCACTGGTCCTATTAGCTAGGGATCATGGGAGTTGTAGGCCAAAACATCTGGAGGGCCGCAGTTTGGGGATGCCTGCTCTAGAGTCATGATTCGCAGTTTGGAAATGTAGACAACCAATCACGTTGGGAATGGGACATGGCACAAGCCTTCAGAAATGTATATAAGTAGTTGCTTTGCCTCTGTTTCCCAGTTATGTAGTTCAAGAAACGTTCTTGCTGTTATCACTGTGTCTTGCCTCGTGGGAACCCACCTACACTTCACTGCTAGCCAGGGCATAGCTGCCAAGTTATCCCTTTTTTAAAGGGATTTTCCCTTATGCTGAATAGGCTTCCTCGCAACTTGGCAGCTATGAGCCAGGGCTCACATGCAAACACAATGCCCTGCAGGCTGATCATTACCACAACAGATAGCATAAAACCTTTTTCCTAGTGCGTGCAAGTTGTCTTCCTGCAGGGAGACTGGGTCACTTTGGTAATCACCTCCCTATGCAAAGCAGATATGACTTGCAATTCCCACCCTGTCTGGTCTGCAGCTGGCCAGCCTCAAGCCAGAAAGAAGAAGAAGAAGAAGAGTTTGGATTTGATATCCCGCTTTATCACTACCCTTGTTGTTGTTGTTTAGTCGTTTAGTCGTGTCCGACTGACTCTTCATGACCCCATGGACCAGAGCACGCCAGGCACTCCTGTCTTCCACTGCCTCCCGCAGTTTGGTCAGACTCATGTTGGTGGCTTCGAGGACACTGTCCAAAGGACTACCCTAAGGAGTGTCAAAGCGGCTAACATTCTCCTTTTCCTTCCTCCCCCACAACAAACACTCTGTGCGGTAAGTGAGGCTGAGAGACTTCAGAGAAGTGTGACTAGCAGCTGCATGTGGAGGAGCGGGGACGCGAACCCAGTTCACCTGAATACGAGGCTACCGCTCTTAACCACTACACCACACTGGCTCTCACTCCCCTGATTCTGCTGCGCTTCCTAGGAAAGGCAGATCTGGGCAGCTATAGGACTGCACTGAGTGAGCCCTGTCAGGCAGCAAGATTGGCACCCAGAACATGGGGGGATGAGCCTGATAACAGAGTTTCCCCATCATATCAGGAGACACACAGAACCAGAACCAAAACTTATTGTTTCTTTTTCTTATAAAGGTACTGCATGATTATGATTATGATTAAATTTGTGTACTGCCCTTCATCCATAGATCTCAGGGCAGTACACAATATAAAAATACAGTACAAAGAAACACAAAATACACGATAAAAACAGGAACAAAAAACCACACAAACCAATAACACCCCCACTCCCTCGCACAAACACATTTAAAAGGGGTAAAGGGTAAAGGTAAAGGGACCCCTGAGCATTAGGTCCAGTCATGACCGACTCTGGGGTTGCAGCGCTCATCTCGCATTATTGGCCGAGGGAGCCGGCGTACAACTTCCAGGTCATATGGCCAGCATGACTAAGCCGCTTTTGGCGAACCAGAGCAGCGCACTGAAACGCCGTTTACCTTCCCGCCGGAGCGGTACCTATTTATCTACTTGCACTTTGACGTGCTTTCGAACTGCTACGTTGACAGGAGCTGGGACCGAGCAACGGGAGCTCACGCCGTCGCGGGATTCGAACCGCCGACCTTCTGATCGGCAAGCCCTAGGCTCTGTGGTTTAACCCACAGATCAGCCAAAGGCCTGGTAGAAGAGGAATGTTTTTGCCTGGTGCCTAAAAGTGCATGATGAAGGTGCCAGCCAAGCATTCCACAAACAGGGAGCCACTGCAGAAAAGGCCTGTTCTCGTGTTGCCACCTTTTGGCCCTCTCGTGGGGGAGGCACACAAAGAAGGGCCTCCAATGTTTATTTCAGGGTCTGGGTAGGTCCATATGGAGAGAGATCCTTCACGTCTCTGCTGTAGGAAAGAGGTACCGGTATAAGGAGACCCCCTCAGCTCACTTCTAGCAACTGGAACAATAATACTTGAGCATTGTGGTTATAGGTAAAAAAAGAATTAGCCACTGTCCTGAAAATCCAGTGGGGCCTTTTGTCGGCCCACAAGTGAGGTGGGGGGAACTTTGATCTTTTGAATTTCAGTGGCGCTCTGTGCAAGGTCAAAATCCAGCAGCTCCCTGCCTCACCTTCTGCTCTGCTCAATTCACTACATCATAGTTGCAACACCCTGCAGTGCCCCCCCCCTTGGCTTGATGCCCTGTGCGGCAGAACTGGCTGTGCTGCCCTAAATCTGCCTCTGCCACAAGTTAGTAGTCCTCAACATTTCACTTGTTCACACTGACCCATGTCCTTGTTTTATATCATCCATCCTTGTTTTAGATCATCCATCCTTGTTTTAGATCATCCATCCATCTATCTATCCATCTATCTATCTATTCAGTGCTCTTTTTTTTGCCCCACAAAGAGGCCAAACTTAGATTCACAAAATGTTTAGGGGTATGCATCCCCTCGCATCCCCCCAGAAAAAAAGCGTGTGCTCTCTCTCTCTCTCTTATCTATCTATTTATATCTATCTATCATCTATATCTATCTATCTATCTATCTATCTATCTAATCAATCTATATCTATCTATCTATCTATATCTATCTATCTATCATCTGTATTTCTTTCAGTAGAAGCAGAAAGTACTGTAATAGGATAAAAGATAACCTATGTGATATATTCAGCTTTTAAATCCTTTGTATTTTTCAGACATAGTCAGGTTTATTAAGGTGAATGAATAGGGCCTGCCAAAAGGGCCCGAGAGCATAAACTCTTACCTTACCTGCTTTTCTTGCCATTCCCATCCATCCCTCACCGTTCATTTGTATAAAACTGGAGAGAACCACTCTGGAGAATTCACTGAACTGTTATTCTGTGACCTGAAAAGTTCCCTCCAGGGGCTGTGCCTGGAATGAGCTTCTGCTTGCTAACTCTCCTAGGATTCCGGTCTGCCAAGCTTACCAGTTCCTGGTAAATAGAGACTCCATGGACCAGTCAGTTGCTTCATTTCACAAACCCTGCTTTTGTAAGAGGCCCAAACAATTCAAGATGCTCTTGGTTACCTTTTCGGCATAGATGCTCAGCAGGGACGTCCAGAGAATGATTCTTTTCCCTTGGAGAAGAAGTATTCATGCAGGAAAGACTGTTTGTTTCTCGGTGCACCTTGGAGAAACAGGTTAAGTTGTTTCATTTCCTTGTTGGAGAAAGGCTGAACTTTGTCTCTCTCTCTAACAACGCAAATGCAAGCAATCATATTATTTATAGAGGTTGCTTAGGGAAAAGATATTTATACAGCCAAGGTGTGTCACCATCACGATGGCATAGTAGTGTGAATTTGGAGAGTAACGGGAAACTCTGTATTTGTGTAATAAAGTCCCAAAGGGGAGGAGCGAGGGAGGAACATGGCTTGAACTCAGTCAGGAGGACAGATCACTCAGATGTAGCCGTTGTATTGCCCTACCCAGCGCATTTTTTTCTGGGGGGATGCAGGGGTATGCATACCGCTAAACCATAGCTGTCAAGTTTTCTCTTTTCTCACGAGGAAGCCTATTCAGCATAAGGGAATTTCCCTTTAAAAAAGGGAGAACTTGGCAGCTATGCCCTAAACATTTTGTGAAACTAAGTTTGGCCTCATTGAGGGGCAGTACTTCAATATGAGTAGGAAAATGAGATTACTCCTAAACATTTTTTAGGGGAAAAAAGCACTGGCTCTACCCATGAGCTTTCTTTCTGTATTGTCGCCCCATAATTTTTCACGGCTTAGAACAGGGGTCAGCAACCTTTTTTCAGCCGTGGGCCTTTCCTCCGTCCCTCAGAGCATGTGGGGGGCCGGACTTTGGGGGGGGAAATGAACGAATTCCTAGGCCCCACAAATAACCCAGAGATACATTTTAAATTAAGATTGCCGGAAGAAATTAAGAAATATCAGCAACCTCAGATATGCAGATGACACAACCTTGATGGCAGAAAGTGAGGAGGAATTAAAGAACCTTTTAATGAGGGTGAAAGAGGAGAGCACAAAATATGGTCTGAAGCTCAACATCAAAAAAAACTAAGATCATGGCCACTGGTCCCATCACCTCCTGGCAAATAGAAGGGGAAGAAATGGAGGCAGTGAGAGATTTTACTTTCTTGGGCTCCTTGATCACTGCAGATGGTGACAGCAGTCACGAAATTAAAAGACGCCTGCTTCTTGGGAGAAAAGCGATGACAAACCTAGACAACATCTTAAAAAGCAGAGACATCACCTTGCCGACAAAGGTCTGTATAGTTAAAGCTATGGTTTTCCCAGTAGTGATGTATGGAAGTGAGAGCTGGACCATAAAGAAGGCTGATCGCCGAAGAATTGATGCTTTTGAATTATGGTGCTGGAGGAGACTCTTGAGAGTCCCATGGACTGCAAGAAGATCAAACCTACCTGTCACAGTGGCCGGAGCGGGCTACTTCAGAGTAACGACTCTACACAGCTCTGCATTTTATTCTTTTATTGGTGCTGCGTATTTACAGTGCTGAAGTCATTGCTATATACACGGAGCTAGGTGTTCAGTCGGGTTCAGAACCTCCGAATGGCTTTTGGCGCGTCTTTCTCCAACACAAAAGCTTTGGCAGACCCATCCTCTTTCCCCTCCTCTTTCTGCGTAATTCCGGAGTTGGGGGGATGGGTCTCCCCCCCTTATTTGCCCCTTCCTGTCCCACCTGGTACCCTGGCTCCTCTACCTTGCCTGAGCCTCGGACACGACTTCCTGCTTCCCCACTGGAATCGGAACTCTCTCTGCTTTCCCCTGTGCTCGGGGATGGGCTTGAACTCAGGAGGGGAGGGACTTCGCGATATCCCCTGTCCCTCACATCCACCCCCCTCCCAAGCTCTCCTTCTCCCCTCCCCAGGTTCCCCCCAGGTGTCGGTGACGACTGGAAGCCTAAGAACTCAGTACTTTCCGAGCCCGTTGGTGTGAACACCTCCCCCCAGTCCTGCGAGCCCCCCCCTTCCGCCTGGGAGGACGGGAATCCTAAAAAGTCCGTGGCGTCAGAGCTGGTGGGGGTAAAAATGTTCTGCCAATCTGCTTCTTCCTCTGACTGGGTGGATCTCGGTGACGCCCATACCTCGTCCTCTGGTTCCTCAAACTCCGCTTCCCAGCGCCATGGTGAACTGCTCTCCCGTGCTTCCTCCCCCTCCCCCTCCCTTTCCATGTGCCAGGGCTTCGGTCTGTGGGGAAAGAGGGCGTGAAATTCTTCTACCAGGAATTCCTCCTGTATCTGAGTGGCTGGGACCCATTCATTCTGTGACGGTGGAGCATCCTCCCATGCCATGAGGTACTCCAGGCCCCCCACCCCTCTCCGTGAATCAAGGATGGCCGTGGCCTCATTGAGTTGCTCCCTGCCTTCCCTCTCCCCTCCTCCCTCGGGGGTTTGTTCGCTGCCTCGGAGCCTGCTGCTTTCCCAGTACGGTGACAGCAGCGATCTATGAAACACTGGATGCACCCTCATGTCCTCTGGCAGTGCCAGCCTGTATGCCACCGGGTTTACCTGCTGCGTGACCGTGAAAGGGCCCAACCTTCTGGGTGCCAGCTTCTTGCACCGCCCTCTGGTGGGAAGGCCCTCCGAGGACAACCAAACCTTGTCCCCCACCCTGATGACCTCCCCCGGTCGCCTGTGGCGATCTGCCCCCTTTTTGTACGCTTCCTTGGCCCTCTCCAAGTGTTCTCTGAGCTGCTGGTGCACCGTCTCCAGCTCTTCTGCCCAATCCTCTGCCTGCGGGCCCTCCTCCTCCTCCTCCCCCTCCCTCTCCGGGAAAGATCTGAGGTCGCGCCCGTAGTTGGCCTTAAAGGGCGACACCCCTGTGGAGACGTGCACCGCATTGTTGTAGGCAAATTCTGCCAGTGGCAGGCGATCCACCCAGTCCGTTTGCCTCTGGCTGACGTAGCATCTCAGGTACTGCTGCAGAATGGCGTTGACCCTCTCTGCCTGTCCATTGGTCTGCGGGTGCCGAGCCGTCGACAAGCTGACCTCCACCTGCAGGAGGTTCATGAGCCGCCTCCAGAACCTGGAAACAAATTGGCGGCCTCTATCCGAAATAACCCTTAAAGGTAATCCATGCAATCTGAAGACGTGGTCAACAAACAGTTTGGCTGTCTCTTCTGCAGAGACCGCCCTGGCACACGGTATAAAATGGCACATTTTGGACATAAGGTCCACCACCACCAACACTGCGGTCTTGCCCCTGGACGACGGCAGGTCTGTGATGAAGTCCATTGACACTACTTCCCACGGCCTGTGCGGGGTGGCTAATGGCTCCAGCAACCCTGCTGGTGCTGCTCTGACCACCTTTGCTCGTTGGCAGGTGTCACAGCCCCGTACATAGTCTCTGACATCTTCCCGCACCCCTGGCCACCAGAAGTGTCTCATGACTAGGTGAGCGGTTTTGTCCCTTCCAAAATGACCCGCCGTTGGGTTGTCGTGCATCTGCTTGAGGACCTTACGTCTAAGCTGGGTGGTGGGCAGGTACAGTGCCCCCTTGTAGAAAAGCAGCCCCCTGCGGTCTGTGAAGTCTTTTGCCTGCTCCCTCCCCCCTCTCAGTTCTCTGAAGATGCGGGTGGCAAATTCATCAGCTGCTGTCAGTGCTGTGAGTTCTGCCTCGCTCACCACTGCTGCTCCGCAGGACCATGCTGATGGGGGGAAAATGTGCCTGGGTGCTGGTGGCAACTCCTCCTCCATGTACTCTGGCTTGCGGGATAGGGCATCCGCCCTGACATTCTGCTCCCCCGGGATGTAGTGGATGGAGAAGTTGAAGTTCGAGAAGAACTCTGCCCACCGTATCTGCCGCTGGTTGAGCACCCTGGCAGTTCTCCAGAACTCCAGGTTCTTGTGGTCTGTGCACACCTGGATGGGGTGCTTGGCGCCCACCAGGAAGTGTCGCCAGTGCTGGAACGCAGCGTGGATCGCGAGAAGTTCCCTATCAAAAACTGTGTAGTTGCGTTCTGGCTGGGTCAGCTTCCTGGAGAAGAAGGCACAGGGTCTCCACTCTCTGTTGGCGTCCAGTTGCAACAGAATCGCTCCCAAAGCCTTGTCTGAAGCATCTGTCTCCAGGCGTAGGGGCGCATCCTGCACCACGTGGAACAGGTGCTGGTCTGAAGCGAACACCCTTTTGAGGCTTTCGAACGCTGCTTGCGCCTCCGGTGTCCACCGGAACTTCTGCTTGCCTCTCAGGCAGTCGGTGATGGGAGCCGTGACACGAGAGAAGTTCTTGATGAACTTCCTGTAGAAGTTAGCGAAGCCTAGTAGGCGTTGGGCATCTTTGCGCGTCCTGGGGCTGTGCCAGTCCAGGATGGCCTGCACCTTGTCCTTGTCCATCGCCAGCCCCTTGTCTGACAGCCTGTAGCCTAGGAAGTCCACCTCTTTGGTGTGAAACTTGCACTTCTCCAGCTTCACATACAGGTCGTTCTCCTTCAGGCGCTGCAACACCTCCCTGACATCCTTCACATGCTGCACTGGGTCAATGGAATAGATAAGGATGTCATCTAGGAAGACCAAGCAGTTCTTGAAGAGGAGGGACCCCAGGACGTGGTGCATGAAGGCCTGGAAGCATGCTGAGCCCCCTTGCAGCCCGAAGGGCATCACCAGATATTCAAAAGAGCCCAGAGGCGTGAACATCGTGGTTTTCCATTCATCGCCTTCCCGGATCCTGATCAAGTTGTACGCCCCCCTTAGGTCTAGCTTGGTGAAAATCTTGCCCCTGCGTGCCGCTGTCAGGAGATCGTCCACTCTGGGCATGGGGAAAGCCACTGGCTCTGTCACTGAATTCAGTCGTCTAAAATCCACCACAAGACGGCGCTGTTGCGTGTCTTTCTTGTCCACCCAGAAGACCGGGCTGCCCCCTGCTGCCTTGCTTTCTCTGATGAACCCCCGTTTGAGGTTCTTGTCTATAAACGCACGCAGATCCTCCAGCTCCTGATCTGACATGGCGTACAGCTTGGCTGGGGGTATCGTTGCCCCTGGCACCAGGTTGATCTGGCAGTCAAAAGACCTGTGTGGGGGCAGGTGGTCGGACTCCGCTTCGCTGAAGACCTCCTGCAGGTCCCAGTATGGTTTGGGTATCGCCTCACCCCCTTTGACGTGCATGGTGGCCACCGTGGCTATTGGAGGCCCCTCCCCTGGTTGGTGCTGCATGCAATGTTCCAGACAAAAGTCCGACCCAAACGTGATGCATCTCTGGTGCCAACTGATGGAGGGGTCGTGGCGCGCCAGCCAGCTCATCCCCAAGACGATGGGGGGGTCTGAGATGGTGGTGACGTTGAATGCCAGTGTCTCAGAGTGCCTTCCCACCGTCATTCTCATGGGGGGGGGGTTTGATGAGTGATGGCCCCTCCCAGCAGCTCCCTGCCGTCAATGGTGGCTACGTGCAAGGGAAAGTCCAGCTGCAGAAGCTGTATTTGGTGCTCTTCTGCAAAGTTTCTCGAGAAGAAGTTGGCAGATGCACCACTGTCAATTAAGGCGAGGACTGTCAGGGGATAGCCATTTGGGAGCGTTAACGTCACTTCTAGAACCACTCCTGCTCTGGGAGGGGTGGGCTGGCTCTGCTCCGTGCTGTGCGGGTGGGCGGGCTGGGGCTGTTGTCTGCTGACTGCGCCTGGCTGCTGCCCCTTGTCTCCTGCAACCAGGCTTTCCCGTTTCCCTGCTGTGGTGCTGCGTCAGTGGGGGAGGGCACAGCCGTTCCCGCCTTTCCTTGCCACTCTCTGCGATGAGGGCAGTCTCTGATGAGATGCTGGGGGGAGTTGCAGAGAAAGCAATTCCCGCCCCTTCCCTCCTTGCGTCTTGTCGCCGCTGGGGTTTGAAAAGCCCGCGCGCGCGCGCGCTATCAATTTGCATGGGTTCCTGGTCCTGGCTGGTCCCAGGCGTGGCTTGGAAGGGTTGTTGGGGGAGTGGCTTCTCCTGCGACCGTGGGAACCAAGCCCGCTTTGCGCGCGTTGCTTGCTTGTCGTTCCACCGGGATTCCTGTCTCACCCCCACCGCCAGAGCCGCTTTGCTCAGCTGATCCATATTACTGGGCTTTGGACCTCTCGAGAGCTCATCTTTCACATCCTCATTCAATCCCAGGTAGAACGCCGCTTCCATCGGAGGCGAGTGCAGTTCCCACCCCAGTCTGTGCACTAGCATGGTGAATCTCGCCCAATATTCGCGAACTGTCATTGTTCTTTGCCTTAAATTATGCCGTTCCTCCTTGGTCTGGTCCATATGGCTATCGGACGCATACATAGTTTTTAAAGCCTCTAGAAATAGTTTGACATTCTTCATGCAAGGATTTTTTGTCGCTATTAACGGTCTTAGCCACTCCCTGGCTGCCCCTGTAAGGTGTTCCACAATAAACGCTACCCTGTGCTCATCATCAGGGAACTCATCATGGTGCAGCTCAAGAGCATACACGATCTCAGTCTCAAAGCCATGATATTCCCTCGGGTCTCCATTGAACTTGCTTACTAGGGTCCCCGCTCTCCTTCCTGGCAGCACTTGGAGTTGGGGGGGCCCTCCCGCCTTGTTTTTCTCGGCATCCAGCTTGTTTTGGAGCTCTACCGCCACCGCCCTTAATTGCTGCTCTTTCTCCTGAAGCGCTCTCACCTGTTCCGCAAGTTGTAGCCGGTCCTCCTGGACCTTCTTGGTTTCTTCTTTAGCTGCCTTTAATTCCCCCTGTGCCTGCAGCGCCAGTTGCTGCAGGTCCTGTTGGGCTTTCTCCGCGATCTGCCGCCATTTCTCCGCCTCTGACGCACTCATCCCGGCAACTCCAAAGTAGCCCAAAAAAAGATTCGGAGGTTGCTGTCACAGTGGCCGGAGCGGGCTACTTCAGAGTAACGACTCTACACAGCTCTGCATTTTATTCTTTTATTGGTGCTGCGTATTTACAGCGCTGAAGTCATTGCTATATACACGGAGCTAGGTGTTCAGTCGGGTTCAGAACCTCCGAATGGCTTTTGGCGTGTCTTTCTCCAACACAAAAGCTTTGGCAGACCCATCCTCTTTCCCCTCCTCTTTCTGCGTAATTCCGGAGTTGGGGGGATGGGTCTCCCCCCCTTATTTGCCCCTTCCTGTCCCACCTGGTACCCTGGCTCCTCTACCTTGCCTGAGCCTCGGACACGACTTCCTGCTTCCCCCACTGGAATCGGAACTCTCTCTGCTTTCCCCTGTGCTCGGGGATGGGCTTGAACTCAGGAGGGGAGGGACTTCGCGATATCCCCTGTCCCTCACACTACCCATTCTTAAGGAAATCAGCCCTGAGTGCTTACTGGAAGGACAGGTCGTGAAGCTGAGGCTCCAATACTTTGGCCACCTCATGAGAAGAGAAGAATCCTTGGAAAAGACCCTGATGTTGGGAAAGATTGAGGGCACTAGGAGAAGGGGAGAACAGAGGACGAGATGGTTGGACAGTGTTCTCGAAGCTACGAACATGAGTTTGACCAAACTGCGGGAGGCAGTGGAAGACAGGAGTGCCTGGCGTGCTATGGTCCATGGGGTCACGAAGAGTTGGACACGACTAAACGACTAAACAACAACAACATTTTAAATAAAAGCACACATTCTACTCATGTAAAAACACCAGGCAGGCCCCACAAATAACCCAGAGATGCATTTTAAATAAAAGGACATATTCTACTCATGTAAAAACATGCTGATTCCTGGACCGTCCGCGGACCAGATTGAGAAGGTGATTAGGCCGCATCCAGCCCCCAGGCCTTAGGTTGCCCACCCCTGGCTTAGAACAGTGGTTCCCAGAGTGAGCACAGGCTGTGGGATTAACCAGAGGGTGCTATGAGGCAAGAGAACAGCAGGGGGCACTGGGGGGCATACCTATCAGAATTTGAAAAACTGGTATCACTCGATCAAGCTCATCGATTTTACTGAATTAATTGAACTAAATAGTTTTAACTGGATTTGGAATAAATGTCCAATTGATTGTTGCTGTTTTAAATTTTATTGTGTCATTATCTTTCTTAGTCAGTTGTGCAAACCACTATTCTGAATACCGTCATACCTCGGTTCCCAAACGCCTGGGGAGTCGAACATTCTTTTGGAAGCCGAACGTCCAGCGGTGCTTCCACGGCTTCCGATTGGCTGCAGGAGCTTCCTGAGGCCAATCGGAAGCCGCGCCTTGGTTTCCAAACGTTTTGGAAGTAGAATGGACTCCCACAACAGATTCTATTCGGCTGTACGACTGTACGACTGTACAGTGGAACCTCGGTTCTCGAACAGAATCTGTTCTGGAAGACCGTTCGACTTCCAAAACGTTTGATAACCAGGGATCAATTGCTGGTTGGCAAATTCTTTTTTAAAAATGGACCTCCGTTTGACTTCTGAGGCGCGTTCAAAAACAGAAGCATTCTCTTCCAGGTTGTCGGTGTTTGGGTTCTGAAGTGTTCGGCTTCCAAAGTATTTAACAACCGAGGTTCCTCTGTAATGCTTTTTATAGAGCAGGACTATAGGAGGCCCTGGGGGTAAGTCTATGGAACCAAGCGGGCAGCAGCACCAGGAAGTTTGGGAACCACTGCCTTCGAAGTCCAGAGTATGGTACAGGCAATCCTCGTTTGGCGTAAGGGTTTAGTTCCGGACCTCTGTGCAGGTCGGCGGACCACATGTAAGCCTTTTTCACTCCTTTTTGTGACGTTTTTAATGACGATTTAGGGTTATTTTCTGGGTTTGATGCCCTGCATGTGAGTAATGTGAGGAACAAAATCAGATGAGCTTACGACAATAAAACTTATGAGAGTTTAGCATATTATGCTTGTCACAAACACACACACACACACACACAAAATGAAAAGAAAAAGCTATATGTTTTAACTTTATTCCTTTCTTTGAGGTTCTTAGCGTTAAGAAATGTGATGAGATGCTACTTGAAATGTGTTTTGTATGCAGTATTTCTTTTGATCAATGTAACACTGCAATGTGCAACTTACCTAGCATAAATGTGTTGTCGTGTGTGTCATTTATACCTATTTTTAGGACTGCCATAATTACTTCCCTGACTTTACCTTACTAGATTGCCAAAAACACAAGCTTTGCTTCTGCTTTATTAGGGTTGCCAACTTACTAAAACTATGTTTAAAAATACAATATACATTTAAATGTGACATTTTCACTTTTGGCTTGAGAAACTTTATTTGAAAGGCCATCACTCACGATTACAATTATTATTATTATTATTATTTTAATAATATTTTTATTGAGATTTTGTAATTGCAAATATCAAATATCATATACCATTATCCAATCCTACCTTACCATTACATTTACAATCCCCCCCCCCCCCGGACTTCCCTCATCTTTCCCTTCTGATTTGTTACATTGTTGATTGTATTCTGCATGTATATATACTACTAGTTGTACCCGGCCACGCATTGCTATGGCTCAGTCAGGGTCCCCGTTTCCCAGGACAGGCGCATGACATAACAACACCCCTCTCTCTGTTGCCCCAGGCGCGTGATGTCATATTCCCCCCCACGTGACATCACCCTCCACGCCGACCCCTCTCTCTCTCCCCCTCGCATACCATATGTACATTTTGGGGAGGGTCTGGCCGCTTCCCCCGGCAGATCCCAGCGGGCGAGGGGGCAGGTGGCCCACCTGCAGTTCCTTATTGAAGGCGGACATGCCAAGGGCGGGGGGGGGAGGTGAGGTGTCGGCGGCGAAGGGACAGGATCCAGACCACAGTCTCCCAGAAGGACCTGCTGGCCACCCGCTCCCAGTACCCTTTGCGCGCTCACGCTGGAAGGACAACACCACGCACCCCAAGGCGTCATGGGAGTAAAAAAATTACTATACAGTGGTGCCTCAACTTACGAATTTAATCCATTCCGAAGGCACCTTCGTAGGTCGAAAAATTCATAAGTCGAAAAACGCCATTGGAAACGCGATTTCCCATAGGAATGCATTGAAAACGGAAAAATTTGCAAGTCGAAAAATCCCTATCTAAAACCGCCGTGGGTTTTTTCCAGATGTCGAGACATTCGTAAGCGTGTGGCCATTTGCCCCATTCGTAAGTCGAAAAATTCAGTTGTCGAGTCCTTCGTAAGGCAAGGTACCACTGTATATTATATTTAAGCTGCTTCAGGTGTCAATTTCTGCTTCAACAGCTGCCACTCATCCTCATCAGGGACGTGATTCTTCCCAAACAGAGCAGGACTGGTGAGGAAGTAAAACTCGTTATATCTGCAAAAGGAGAAGGTGGAATAGTGCCGTATTTCAAAACATTTCCTAAATCAGCATCAGGGTCAAAAAGGCAAAGCTATCTAAGGATGAAGGTGGAATAATTCTAGGGCCAGTTCAGAAGTCAAGCGAAATCATAGTTTAGCTTGTTGAGCATGAGCTTCACACACGCCTTACCCTTGTTCATCAATCAATCATTTATTGTGTTTATAAGAATAAGAATAAGAATAATGTATTTATAACCCCCCACCAAGAGCTGTAAAAACTTGGAAGCTAGATTCTAACCACAGCTTCTTGTCTCATCTAAATCTGACAAACGGTGTTTTAATGTTAACTATGGTTTGTTTGACAAGCCATCTTCAAACCATGGCTTATCAATTCCCCACCCATTCCACCAATTCCAAATCCATGTGGGGAAAATCCCATCTAGCACGTAGTCCAAAAGAGCTGGAGGGCACTGGGTTAAGGAGGGCTGCTGCGTTGCAGTGACCCAGCCTACAGGATTTCCTAGTCCTACACGCGTGGCACTGTGGTCTAAACCACTGAGCCTCTTGGGCTTGCCGATCAGAAGGTCGGCAGTTCGAATCCCTGCGACGGGGTGAGCTCCCGTTGCTCTGTCCCAGCTCCTGCCAACCTAGCAGTTCAAAAAGCACACCAGTGCAAGTAGATAAATAGGAACTGCTGTGGTGGGAAGGTAAACGGTGTTTCCATGCGCTCTGGTTTCCATCACGGTGTCCTGTTGTGCCAGAAGTGGTTTAGTCCTGCTGGCCACATGACCTGGAAAGCTGTCTGTGGACAAACGCCAGCTCCCTCGGCCTGAAAGCGAGATGAGCCCCGCAACCCCATAGTCGCCTTTGACTGGACTTAACCGTCCAAGGGTCCTTTACCTTCTTTTTTCTTTTTTTTTACACATATGTAGCTCAGGATAAGCATTACACTCCAGAACCATTCAAAAAGATAAATAGATTATTGGTGTTTACATAATTTTGCTGCCCCCAAGACACTCCAATGCCAATGGCTTAATTCTTATTATCATCAGCCCCCTGGCCATCGAATAAAACATTCTAAAACATGATTGATGAAAAAACCAACCTCTGAAAGCAAAGGAAGCAAACTAAACTAAACGTGTCCAGAAGAGGGCAACCAAAATGGTCAAAGGCTTGGAAACTTAGGAAGCTGGGTATGTTTAGCCTGGAGAAGAGAAGGTTAAGGGGTGATATGATAGCCATGTTCAAATATATAAAAGGATGTCATATAGAGGAGGGTGAAAGGTTGTTTTCTGCTGCTCCAGAGAAGCGGACACGGAGCAATGGATTCAAACTACAAGAAAGAAGATTCCACCTCAACATTAGGAAGAACTTCCTGACAGTAAGAGCTGTTCAGCAGTGGAATTTGCTGCCAAGGGGTGTGGTGGAGTCTCCTTCTTTGGAGTTCTTTAAGCAGAGGCTTGACAGCCATCTGTCAAGAATGCTTTGATGGTGTTTCCTGCTTGGCAGGGGGTTGGACTGGATGGCCCTTGTGGTCTCATCCAACTCTATGATTCTATGATTCTAAACTTGTGTCCCACTTGTAACTGGGCCTTCTGTTGTCTAATAACATACCTGAAAGTGAACTTGCTACAAGAGTCATCCACATAGCCGCTTGCCCATGTGCAGTCCAAAAGATGCCACTTTCCATCAAGATAAACAGCATTCCAGGCATGGCGGCTCTTCCCTTTAAAGTCGTCACTTTTGCAGCCTCCTGCCAAATATTTGCATTGTATCCCTGCAACTCTGAGGGATAAAGAAACACATTCAGGAACCCCACAATTGTCATAGTTTGAAAGCGTAATGCTGGTGGTCAACAAAAGAGGTTTAAAGACTGTCTCAAGGCAAATCTTTAAAAATGTAGTATAAACACCAGCAACTGGGAAACATTGGCCTGCGAGCGCTCCAGTTGGAAAAAAGCCTTTCCAGTTGGAGAAACGTGCTAGGAGGAAGGCATGCTTGGCAAATCCACACTGTGATCAACTCCCACCTGGAAACCAATGTCCCCACTGTGGAAGGATGTGTAGATCCAGAATTGGCCTCTACAGTCACTTATGGACTCATTAAAAAAATTCCTTCAGTAGCACCTTAAAGACCAACTAAGTTTTTATTTTGGTATGAGCTTTCGTGTGCATGCATGCACACGAAAGCTCATACCAAAATAAAAACTTAGTTGGTCTTTAAGGTGCTACTGAAGGAATTTTTTTATTTTGCTTCGACTCAGACCAACACGGCTACCTACCTGTAACTAGAATTATGGACTCATTGTTAAAACTATGTTTATGGAAGACAATCATACTTGGCTACGAGTGATCACAGAAGAAGTTGTCAAGGGATTGTGGTTGCTTTCACTTCCTTTTTTGACTGGGATTATTAGTATTAGTATTTATTAGTATCATTAGTATAACTAGTATTAGTATTATTATCCCACTAAGTCATGTATGGAAGAGACCCATTATAATCAAGTTTGTCATTCTCCATTGAATTCAATGAATCTACTCCAACTTAATACAACTGTACATATGCATTTTTACTTCAACAGCATTCACAGTATAAAATAGCAGGGGTGGGGACCTGTGGTTCTCTAGATCAGGCTTCCTCAATCTCAACCCTCCAGATGTTTTTGGCCTACAACTCCCATGATCCTTAGCTAGCAGGACCAGTGGCCAGGGATGATGGGAATTGTAGTCCCAGAACATCTGGAGGGCCGGGTTTGAGGAAGCCTGCTCTAGATCTCCCATCATCCCTGCCAAGTGACAACTGCTTCCCATATATGGCTGGGGGCAATAGGATTTACCTGCACATTTCTTCAAAGAGTCGAGCATATCCACTACAAATAGCCTTTCCTGACCGAAGGACATCGGCTGGCTTATAAAATGCCTTATCTCTGTTTCGGTAGCCTTCCACATCATATTCTGGAGAAATAAAGACACTTGTGAAATGAAAGATACTTGTGAAATGTTGCCCCCAAGTCTGCAATGCACAGTGAATGAGAGGCTGCAACAGCCTCACACAAAAGCCTATTCCATTCCACACTTCTGCTTGTCCTATCCCATACCTAGGAAGCATGAATCCGAATGGTTTTCTGTTTCCCCCGCCACTTTCCCTGGGAAAGCCCACTCTTTAACACTGAACCAGAGCAAACATCAACCTGCAGAAAACCTGGTGGGCGTTTGCTCTGGCTCAGCAGTAAAAATTGGGTTTTCCTGGGGGAAAGCGGCAGGACAAGTGAAAGTCTGGATGCATCTTCCTTGGTCTTCCATCAAAGCCCAATGTGCTACTGGGTATCTGCTAGAGAACTCTGTTAGAGTTCTGGATTCATGGGGGCAGGACTGTGATCAGTGCCGGATTTACGTATAAGCTAAACAAGCTACAGTGGTACCTCAGGATAAGAACTTAATTCCTTCTGGAGGTCTGTTCTTAACCTGAGGTACCATTTTAGCTAATGGGGCCTCCCGCTGCCGCCGCACGATTTCTGTTCTCATCCTGAAGCAAAGTTCTTAACCCGAGGTACTATTTCTGGGATAGCGGAATCTGTAACCTGAAGCGTCTGTAACCCGGGGTACCACTATATAGCTTAGCACTCCACTCTCTTGGGGGTGGGGGGAAATAAAGGAAAAACACAATTGGATGTATATTTCCAAAATATAAGGTAAAAAACAAATAAAATAAAACCTACATACAAATAAAACCTACATACAGCCACAGTGTTTTGTGTTGCGGAGGCTTCTATGAAGTAAATAATGGGCCCTGCCTGCTAGCCTGCTCCCTAAAATATCACCGGTTTGTTCATTTCTATATATAGGATGCCTACATTCTGCTATTTATAATTATTAGTACTTGGCATCATATATTCACACCTATTATTATTTCCTGTTATATAGCAAGTTTCTAGAGACTAGATTATGAGTCTTTGTAAATTGTGTTCCTACATGAACCTTTGTAATTGCCAAATACCAATGTGTTTGTATTATTAAGTTTGTTAAGAATAAAAATCATTTTAAGTTAGAGCTGAATAATTATTTCACTCTTAATATACTTCTTAATTGTATTTCACTATTAATATACTTCTTCTTAATTGTATTTCAGTTCAACAATTGCTTTGATAAAATACATATGTGCAATTGGCTTTAGATACCTACCGGTAGTAGGTCCATAAATTACCATATAGCATATATTCAACACAAAAAAACAGCGACAAGTTATTGTTGACAAAGGATGGCAGGGCATATAAAGGGCCCCATTACCTTCAGTAGCTTAGGGCCTCATCAAACCTAAATCCGGCCCTGACTGTGATACAGGCTGATCTTTAAATTCTGGGAGCTGTTTAGATACAAGGCACCCCCACCTACCAATATGGTGGCAAATCCACATCCAAATGGCTCGCACTTTCTCCAGGTCACTGTGGGCTTTTTGAAGCAAGGCACTCACGAGGTTTTCCACGCTATCCTTGACATTCACCTGTTTCACAAAAGGGAAATAGATTCAGGAACAGTTAACATGAATAAGGAGTATTGAGTTCCTTTTTTTCTATCTAAGCCTGACACTTGTTTAAAGAAAATGTGGGGTGCATTTTTACAGGCACTTACAAGCAATTGCTGAACTCAGTGGGGCTTCTCAGTAAAACTGCTCAAGGTTGCACAATGTTGGTCCAAATAAATGTATGTGTTTTAGCCGATTGATCAATTAATTTCGTAAATTGGACAAAAAGTTGCCCCTGGGTAAAAAGTATTCTGAAAGATGCTTAAGTTTTCCTTTTTCTTGGGTAAACAGGCGCCCTATTGTGTTAAACAGGAGCATGGCCTTGTGTGACTCACAATGTTCCCCACTGCGAACAGTGTGAACCTCCTGTTCACATTGTACAGGAGAAGTTGCCACCTATCAGGAGAGGACACTTGAAGGTACCATGGAACCTTGGTTCTCGAATGGCTTAGTTGACGAACAAATTGGAACCCGAACGCCAGAAACCCAGAAGTAAATGCTTTGGTTTGCAAACTTTTTCCAGAAGCCAAATGTCCAATGCGGCTGTCAGCTATTGTTTCCGGGGCACCTGCACTGATTGGAAGCTGCGCCTTGGTTTTCGAACGTTTCGGAAGTCAAATGGACTTCCGGAATGGATTATGTTCCAGAGCCAACGTACCACTGTACTATCAAATTCCAAATCCACATGGAAAAAAACCCTCAGCATTATAGCAGATTCCTTAAAGGTAAAGGGAGCCCTGACCATTAGGTCCAGACGTCGCGGATGACTCTGGGGTAGCAACGTTCATCTCGCTTTACTGGCCGAGGGAGCCGGCGTATAGCTTCCAAGTCATGTGCCAGTGCACGGAACGGCGTTTACCTTCGTGCCGGAGCGGTACCTATTTATCTACTTGCACTTCGTGCTTTCGAACTGCTAGGTTGGCAGGAGCTGGGACCGAGCAACGGGAGCTCGCCCCATCGCGGGGATTCGAACCGCCGACCTTCTGCTCGGCAAGCCTTAGGCTCTGTGGTTTAACCCACAGCGACTATAACTCCACACTGTATATATCACAATAAGAGACAGCATACCTTCAATGCATGGGCATCCAGTTCCTTAAACTGCATCAAGTCCATCAGTACCGATTTCCCATCAGATTGTTTCTGGGACAGCGTTGATCCTTGTTCCTCTTTCATCTTGAAATCCTACAAAAGTGTTGTTGTGGGGATGAGACAATACTTACATTGAAACATATACTGTATTCCAACGCCCACCATCCCTGACCATTAGTCATGCTGGCTGAGACTGATGGGAGGACAACACCATCTGTATGGCCACAGATTGCCCGTCCCTGATATTTTATTTTTATGCCGGTTTTACTGCCATGGGTGCCCTTAAACCTGTGGCCCTCCAGAGGTTGCTAGACCCAGAAAACGTGGCAAAGGCAATGGTCAGGGATGCAGTCCAATAACCTCTGGAGGGTGACAGGTTCCCCATCCTCATCTTAGTGGATGGTGGGAATTGTAATTTGTCAGGGGTGCTCAGATGCCTCTGTTGGAGATTCCGCGCCACCTTCAAAGAACTAGCCTACAGTCGTACCTTGGAAGCCGAACGCCTTGGCACTCGTACATTTCGGTTCCGAATGCCGCAAACGTAGAAGTGAGTGTTCCGGCTTGCGAACATTGTTCAGAAGCCGAACATCCGGCTCAGCTTCCTATTGGCTGCCGGAGCTTCCTGCAGCCAATCGGAAGCCACACCTTGGTTTCCGAGCATTTTGGAAGTCGAACGGACTTATGGAATGGATTCCAAGGTACGACTGTACTAAGCAATTCCTTTCTGACACAAATGACTAACCACTTGAGTATGTAAACGAGGCAGGAGAGAAGGACTGCCAGGTTGGAATATTCAAGCAGGGGGCTAAGAGATTGTCCTCCTAGTTGCGTGTCGAGGTCACAGGACATCCCCCCAATAATTCACACATCACACAGCAATTTAAGTTTAAGGTTTTTGGCATTATTTTGGCCACAACTTTATTTAAAATCCAACCAAATGTGAGTGGTTGCTTAGGCATTGGTTCATCCATCTGTCCCCCGCCCTGGGACAGATCTGACACCCCTAGCCATCTAGGGAAGTCAGTAGGTAAACACCCCCTGAGAGAGGATGGAGCTGTGTGTCAGGCCCTTCCCCTCTCCCCGAATGTTCCCCGAGGCTCTTACACTTGCATGGCCCTAGCCCTTGCGGGGGTACAGACGAGAGCCCGTTGAGCCCCAGGATTCCTTTAACGGAATACTCCTATAAGCAGCAGCAATTTTGAGGGGTAGGCCCAGCCTTTTCATACCCCTCCACCAACCAATTTTTTAACCAATGCCTAACCGCCAACCTTACAAGTTGTGACGATTTGCTACGCAGTAGGCAAAAACCAAATGGCAACAGCCAATCAGCCAAATGGACAAAATTCCTATCGGGCCCCTGCCCCAAAGCAGGCGACCCCATGACAGGCATAGGAATGTCAAAGCAAAAGGCCCTTAAAGAGGGCGGGTGGGTGGAAGAGCCATTGCACTGGCAAAAGTGAAACCAAAAGCTGTGCATGAGGAATTTATACCCGCTATCGCTATCAATCATTAACCTGCAACATGACATTTTCCCCAGCAACAAACTGTCCAATCGCCCTGTGGCCATTTAGACTAATCTGCCCAGCAACCCCAGGGGATGTCCTGTTAACCCTACCGCGTTCTCAATGAATAGAGAACCCGATTTGTAGCTCTGTGAGGGGAAAGCTACAGCTCCCATAGTTCTTTTGAGGAGTTGGTGTTCTTTAAATGCATGGTGTGTGCAGCCTATGTGAATAAGTGCTCTACTATGTTAGTTTTCTGAAAAACAGGAGCAGGATCTTCTGACTCATTATGTTCCCAGTATGGACCTCCCATCTGAACAGAAGTCATTGCCTCCTATCAGGAGAGGACACTTGAAAGTACTCTCAAATTCTGTGTTATTGCGTTGGTGGTATAGTGGTTAGCATAGCTGCCTTCCAAATTCTGTGTTATTACTGTCATTATGGTTTTCGTTGCATGTGTCTTTTGTGCTTGATGTTTGTATCGAAAAATTGATTAAATAAATTAAAAGAAAGTACTCTCAAATTCCAAATACACATAAAAACTTCAGCATCCTAGCAAATTCTTTGCTGAATATATTGCAATAAGAGACAGCATACCTTCTGTTCATAGGCATCCAATTTCAATTTTGCCAACTCTATTTGTAGCATCAGGCAGGAGAGGTGCAGGCGCTTCAGCTGTAACAATTGCTCTGCTTAAAAGGACACAGAGAGAAGGAAGGAAGGAGAGGGAGAATGCTGAACCAGGTAGGGTTTTGATCTGATCTTGCAAGACCGTTTTTGAGTACAGTAAACAAGGTATATGGCATGGTTTGCACTTCCCAGTGGAACAGCTGGTACCTCCTTAGATTAAGACAGGCGAACTAATACCAGTGTACTGGAAGAATAAAGATCACCAGTGTTGAAGCAATGATTCTTCAACATCAACTTTGTTGGACTGGTCATGTTGTGCGGATGCCTGATGATCGTCTTCCAAAGCAACTACTCTATTCCCTACTTAAAAATGGAAAGTGTAATGCTGGTGGTCAAGAAAAGAGGTTTAAAGACTGTCTCAAGGCAAATCTTAAAAAATGTAATATAAACACTGACAACTGGGAAACACTGGCCTGCGAGCGCTTCAAGTGGAGAACAGCCTTTACCAAAGGTGTCATGGGCTTTGAAGAAACTCAATCTCAGGACGCAAGGGAGAAACGTGCTAAGAGGAAGGTGAGCTTGGCAAATCCGTGATCAACTCCTGCCTGGAAACCAATGTCCCCACTGTGGAAGGATGTGTGGATCCAGAATTGGCCTCCACAGTCACTTACGGACCCATTGTTAAAACTGTGTTTATGGACGACAATCTTACTCGGATACGAATGATCGAAGAAGAAGAAGAAGAAGAAGAAGAAGAAGACCTTCTTAGAGAAGACCTCTTCGCACCCAACATCTGGCTTTGATAGGAATGCCTGGCATCCCTTACCCCAGCTGCAAATTTCCCTACATGCATCTGCAATATGCATTCAACAGAACGTCAACTGCAAGCTCATTTCAGGAACTATAATGGTAGCATAACAATTAGAGTTTGCAACACAAACAAGGCTGCTTGAGGTGAGGGAGAAAATGTACCCTCCCACCCACATGCCACATATTGAAGCCCCGTTCCACTTACAGCCCCGTTCCACTAAACACAGGTGATGGGACAGATTTCTCCAGCACATCTGAGTAGAACAGGCTTACTTTGAGGGTGAAGGGCAGACTGCGTAGCATGCAGCGACCTGTTCTCTGACACCTCCCTGCTCCCTGCCCCCCTGGAGCATCTGAGCCACCTCACTTGGCCTAACACTAGCTCCAGCATTGGAGGAAAAAAATATAGTGCAGCCTGGGCTTTTATTTTTCCAGCCAGAACTCACTGGAACTGAGTTCTGCCACCTCTCAGGTAGGTGCCATTGCCATTGTAAAAGAACAAGGGAAGCGTTCGGCGTGAGTTCTGGCACCCCTTTTTCTAGAAAAATAACACTGAGCGCAGTTAATTTTTTACCATTCAAGCCTTGTTCCCAGGATATCTCAAGAGGTGGGTGGAGAGGTGTAGCTGGGAGGGGGGAGGCGGGCCACTGGGCACCACACAGCAGGGGGTGGCACTTCCCATGGGGCCTGCAGCGCACCCGAGCCATGCATCTCTCCTGGGAGTGGTGTGGTGGCTTGGGCCCCCGAACGGCTAGCTACGCCACTGGGTGGTTGAGTGACGGGCTCATAAAATGATTTCCTAAGATACGCAGCACTACTAAGTGAAGTACTATTAATATACTGTATACAGCAGGTGTAGGAGATCTTTGGCCGTCCAGATGCTGGGGAAGGACAACTCCCATCATCCCTGGCCATGCTTGCTGGGACTAACAGGTGTTGTCATCCAACAACATCTGGAGGGCCAAAGATTCCCAACAGCTGATATAGAGGATCCAGATCAATAGCCATATATAAGCATAAGAAAGAACTTCTATTTACCATACAGATCTTCTTCCGGAGGCGGCATAGATGCTTGTACTCCTCCCATCTTGAAAGCCTACAAAATGTTTGTGTTGGGATGAGACGAGATGTGCATTAAAGCATACATTGCAACTCCCACCGTCCCTGGTCATCGGCCATGCTGGCTGGGACTGGTGGGAAACAGCTCTGCACAGCCCCAGATAACCCATCCCCAATCTGTTGCCCTTATGCCAGTCTGACTTTCATAACTGCCCTTAATGCAACAACAGAACCTGTGGCTTCGCAGAGGCTGCTGGATTCCCCACCGCCATTCAGCCAATGGTGTTGGATGATGGGAGATGCAGGCTAGCAACTCCTGGAGGGCCTCAGTTTCCCCATCCTTTCTTAGTGCATTGTGGGAATTGTAGTTTGGCATCTTGCCTCCGTCAAAAAATTACTAAGTGTTTCCAAAGCAGGCGACGCCATGACAGGCATAGCAATGTCAAAGCAAAAGGCCCTTAAAGAGGGTGGGCAGGCGGGAGATCCGTTGCACTGGCAAAAGTGAAAACAAAAATCTGCCCACAAGGAATTTATACCCACTATCACTATCAATCATTATAACTTACAACATGACTTTTCCCCCAGCAACAAACTGTCCAATCGCCCGGTGGCCATTTAGACTAATCTGCCCAGAAACCCCAGGGGATGTCCTGTTAACCCTTCCGCAACACGTGCTCTCAATGAATAGAGAACCCGATTTAGCACTTATTTTCTGTTTTAAAAGAGTGATCTTAACATGCATCAATCGGATGCCAACTCTGGCTTTGATTTTAAAGCTATCAGCAAATGTTAGAGCTTCCCCACCCCCTTGGGGATTTCTTTCCAATGGTAGGGATTTAAGGAGGAGTTTCACATGATCGGAGTGGTGAGAGAGTTGGACGTAGATACTGACATCTTTGTTGTTGTTTAGTCGTTTAGTCGTGTCCGACTCTTCGTGACCCCATGGACCAGAGCACGCCAGGCACTCCTGTCTTGCACTGCCTCCCGCAGTTTGGTCAAACTCATGTTCGTAGCTTCGAGAACACTGTCCAACCATCTTGTCCTCTGACGTCCCCTTCTCCTAGTGCCCTCAATCTTTCCCAACATCAGGGTCTTTTCCAAGGATTCTTCTCTTCTCATGAGGTGGCCAAAGTATTGGAGCCTCAGCTTCACGATCTGTCCTTCCAGGGAGCACTCAGGGCTGATTTCCTTAAGAATGGAAAGGTTTGATCTTCTTGCAGTCCATGGGACTCTCAAGAGTCTCCTCCAGCACCACAATTCAAAAGCATCAATTCTTCGGCGATCAGCCTTCTTTATGGTCCAGCTCTCACTTCCATACATCACTACTGGGAAAACCATAGCTTTAACTATACGGACCTTTGTCGGCAAGGTGATGTCTCTGCTTTTTAAGATGCTGTCTAGGTTTGTCATTGCTTTTCTCCCAAGAAGCAGGTGTCTTTTAATTTCGTGACTGCTGTCACCATCTACAGTGATCAAGGAGCCCAAGAAGGTGAAATCTCTCACTGCCTCCATTTCTTCCCCTTCTATTTGCCAGGAGGTGATGGGACCAGTGGCCATGATCTTGGTTTTTTTGATGTTGAGCTTCAGACCATATTTTGCACTCTCCTCTTTCACCCTCATTAAAAGGTTCTTTAATTCCTCCTCGCTTTCTGCCATCAAGGTTGTGTCATCTGCATATCTGAGGTTGTTGATATTTCTTCCAGCAATCTTAATTCCGGCTTGGGATTCATCTAGTCCAGCCTTTCGCATGATGAATTCTGCATATAAGTTAAATAAGCAGGGAGACAATATACAACCTTGTCGTACTCCTTTCCCAATTTTGAACCACTCAGTTGTTCCATATCCAGTTCTAACTGTTCATATCCAGTTCATATCCAGTTCATATCCAGTTCTATACTGACATCTATCCAACCTTTTGCATTTGGTTCCTGGTTGGGCCCTTGGGCTCAGATCCTGCTTACTGGTTTTCCGCTCAGCTACTGTGAGAACAGGACGCTTGAATAGATGGGCCATTGGCCTGATCCAGCCGGCTCTTCTTATGATCTTCTGTTAGAGGTATGCTGCCTTTGTGCATGGCTGTTCCACTTAGCTCTCATGTTCAAGCCATAATAAACGAGTGGGTGCCTGAGCATGTGCAGAGTGCCAACCTCCCTCAGTGGTGAAATAAATAATCACTACTTTTACTTGGAGCCCTGATAGCCATTGCACCCAGCAGTTCTGGTGTGTTTCCTCCACACAATAGAGCACCCTTGATGGATCAAGACAGATGACGCACTGCCACGTCGTGTTTCTCTTCTGTAGAACATTTTCGTACATGCATTTCCTGCTTTTGATGGAGACCTTGGCATTATGATAAGAGTAACAGGAACAGCACTTACAGCGCCAAAACAAAAGTGAAAGCAGAACAAGTTTGGGCAAAACAGCACGGCTGTTGTGTATTGAATTTGCAGGCACAGCACCGTAGCAGAGCAGCCAGGAACTAGTTATGGGAGGTAAAGGTAAAGGGACCCCTGACCATTAGGTCCAGTCTTGACCGACTCTGGAGTTACGGCATTCATCTCGCGTTATTGGCCGAGGGAGCCGGTGTACAGCTTCCAGGTCATGTGGCCAGCATGACTAAGCTGCTTTCTGGCGAACCAGAGCAGCACACGGAAACGCCGTTTACCTTCCCGCTGTAGTGGTACCTATTTATCTACTACTTGCACTTTGACGTGCTTTTGAACTCCTAGGTTGGCAGGAGCAGGGACTGAGCAACGGGAGCTCACCCCATCGCGGGGATTCGAACCGCCGACCTTCTGATCGGCAAGCCCTAGGCTCTGTGGTTTAACCCACAGTGCTACCAGCGTCCCAGTTAAAGCAGATAGTGACTGCTTCACCTGGGTTGGGTAGGCTAGCCCAAGTGCCTATATATAGCAGCAGGGCTGGGGGTTTTGTGTGCCTTTTTACTTGCTTGCCGCCATGAATAAAGATGTTACTATACTACCACTGGCTGGACTCGCTATATAACAACGGCAGTGTGTCAAAGTTCCCTGGTGTCCCACTTGCACGTTTTCTCCCTTGCCAGGTAGATTTCGGCAATTCATGGTCTATGTTTTATGTGGATCTGCCCACATGAACAGTATAATTAATGAAAAGGTCCATCTCCTGTTCCCATTGCCTATTGATATAAGAGGTGTACTCAGGTGTTTTTTAGGGAATGCTTCTTTTTGCAGGGAATGGGTGTTGTATTTTTTTGGTATTAATTCCTATACTATTTTCTATATAGCTTCTTAATAATAATAATTATTTTTATTTACTGGTATTTATTTATACCCCACCCATCTGGCTGGGTTTCCCCAGCCACTCTGGGAGGCTTCCAACAAAATATTAAAAATACAATAAAACACCAAACATTAAAAACTTCCCTAAAGAGGGCTGCCTTCAGATGTCTTCTAAAAGTATAAGTTATAGATCATTCATAATTCCACTTCATATCATTTTCATATACAGTAATTTAATAGTCCTATTATGTTTTCAATACAGTGGTACCTTGGTTCTTGAAGTTAATCCGTTCTGGGAGTCCTTTCGACTCACAAAACTGTTCTAAAACCAAGGCGTGGCTTCCGATTGGCTGCAGGAGCTTACTGCACTCAAGTGGAAGCTGTGTCAGACGTTCGCCTCCCAAAAAACGTTCGCAAACTGGAACACTCACTTCCGGGCTTGCGGTGTTCAGGAGCCAAGCCGTTTGACTACCAAGGTACCACTGTAAGTCTGATTGAATTTGGTGGGGCTCAGGAAAGTGGGTTTAGAATTGCAGCCTAAAGTAGCTTTGGAGGCAGGATGTGTCCACGCTATGAACTCAGGACTTCCCTACTCCAGAGCAGAATTTGCAGTCTATAGTAGATTTGCATCACCCTGCCTCCCCATGAAAATATGGGCCTTCACATGAGATACTTCCCACCCCACTGTTCTCCTTGACCTTTTGCCCTTTAAATTCAGGGTTTTTCAGTCCTCAAAAAGTCCTAAATGGGCATGATCGAGAAACCCCTTTGCACATAGTACAAGAAATATGTATTAGGGCTGAGCCCCAGAATAAATCCCCCCCATCCTATTTGGGAGACAGACAAAACCATAACAAAAAAATTTTTTTTTATTTTTCTTGCAAAGGGACAGCACAATTCTATGTGTCTTTGCTTTAGGAAAGACCTCTAGGAATTTCTGGCTACAAATTGAAATGTAGCCACCATCCTGAAAATACTGTAGCTTTGCAAATAAGCCCTCAGGTTGCTAGCCCTCAACATTTCACTTGTTCGCCTTGACCTCATCAAGTAGAGAAGTACACTGAGAAGCTTCCTCCAAGGGAACTGTCCTAGAATGCCAGTCTGCAAAATTTTCCAGGTACCATTAAGTAGGTGTCTCATTCGCAAAGTCCGTTGTTTCATCTCACAAATGCTGTTTTTTGTAAGAGACCCAAACAAATCAGGATGCTGCTCTGCTTACCTTTTGGCGTAGATGCTCAGTGAGGATGTCTAGGTGATGATAGTTCAACTTTGAAGATTGGGTATTGTTGCAGGAGTCTCTGTCTCTCTCGAAGTAAATGATTTTTTAAGTTATTACATTATTTCTAGAGGGTGCAGGAAACGCTTGCACTTTCAGTTTAGAGAGTGAGGGGGAATTCCAGGTTTCTGGGAATTCACGCCAAGAACTAAGCGTCAAAACAGAGGTATGCGGGTTGAGTTGAATATGACTTGATCTCAGTCCAGACAGATCAACCATATGTGGCCAGTTTACAAGCCCCCCTACCCCTGGTGCCCTTTCTCCCTGTATTGGTGCTCCAGAATTTTTCACTGCTTAGAAATATAGGACACAATATTGGATTGGCGGAGGGGTTGGATTGCTATTGGATCGGCTAGTCTAGGCGTAGCAGAGCGAGCAGGGCAGGCAACCCCTAGTATACAAGCAGTGCCGTATTTACATATAAGCTAAACAAGCTGTAGCTTAGGGGCCCACTCTCTTGGGGGCCCCAACAAAATTTAAAGGGGAAAAAACTGGATGTACATTTCTGGCGACGAAGGTGGGATTGAAGGACAGCAGAGCACAGCCAGAATCGGATATGCAATGAGCTGATCACTGAGCAGAACCAATTCAGAGCTGACCGTTCCGGCTAGAGCACTGTGTTCCATCCATCGCCCTCCACGTCGGCATCAGAATCATGGCTTCATTCGTGCCTCTACCGCCGTTCGCACCAGCCTCTGAATCATGGGACACGCTCCAAGAGAAGCTCCGTACCCACTACGCACCCAAGCCGTCTAAAATTGCTGCCCGCCACACCTTCTACCACAGGAACCAGGCTGAGAGGGAGTCCATCAGCAAGTACATCGCTGCTCTCAGGAAGGCCGCCCTACATTGTGCGTTCCGGGACCTTGACGACGCCCTGATGGATCGAGTTGTCTGCGGAATCCGGAACATCCGTCTGCAGCAGCGCCTCCTCGCCAAGCCAGACCTCACGCTACAGAAGACCATGGAGGAGGCCGCAGCCGCAGAAGCTGCTGAACTTTCCACCCAGGAGATCCGCAAGCCCAGCAGCCCACACTCCACTAAGAAGCCAGCTCTAACAGAAGGCGAGGCTCAATCTACACCTCCCTCACAAGCGGCGGACGTGGATCCTAACCAAGCCACGTCAGAGGTTCAGCAGCCCCCCCCCCAGAGTCTAGAGCTACTGCTGTGCCTGACCATCCGCCGAGTCCGCATATGGCGGTTCCTTCGGGAGTCACGTAGACAGGAAACTTGGACTCACCACCAACATCGGTGGTGCCACAGTCTCAGCAGGAATTGGCCAACCCCCTGGACACTGGTACTGGCCCTCGGTGTTCCACCAGGGTCACCAAGCGGCCATCCTACTTATGGGACTATGTCAGTAGCTGCATTTGAAACGTTGCATTGTAAATAGAAGCTATGTACCTTGAAACTGTTATGCTCTTGTACCTAATTGAAACCATTACGAATGTAACTAATGCCTTTTCTCGATGGGGAGGGGTGTTATGTATTAGTGTACAGTATATAGTTTTCCCTCAGGTCCTTAACAGTTGTTTTAGGAGGGAACTTTAGGAGGGAACTTTGAATTGTGTTTGATACATTGTTTGAGCCAGCCTCTATAAAAGCAGGCCAGCTCGGCAATGCAGTTCAGTTCTGTTCCAGCTTCCAAATAAAGAGCTGCTTTGGAGAGATTGCTGTGTCGTCTGCTATGCTTACCCACAACATAACAGTTATTATGGTACATTATTTCTAGGGGGTGGAGGAAACGCTTGTACTTTCAGTTTAGAGAGTGAGGGGGAATTCCAGGTTTCTGGGAATTCAAGCCAAGAACTAAGCGTCAAAACAGAGGTATGCGGGTTGAGTTGAATATGACTTGATCTCAGTCCAGACAGATCAACCATATGTGGCCAGTTTACAAGCCCCCCCTACCCCTGGTGCCCTTTCTCCCTGTATTGGTGCTCCAGAATTTTTCACTGCTTAGAAATATAGGACACAATATTGGATTGGCGGAGGGGTTGGATTGCTATTGGATCAGCTAGTCTAGGCTTAGCAGAGTGAGCAGGGCAGGCAACCCCTAGTATACAAGCAGTGCCATATTTACATATAAGCTAAACAAGCTGTAGCTTAGGGGCCCACTCTCTTGGGGGCCCCAACAAAATTTAAAGGGGGGGAACTGGATGTACATTTCCAAAATATAAGATAAAAAACAAACAAAATAAAACCTACATACAGTGACAGTGTTTTGTGTTGTGTATGGACCTATTAGGTCCATAAATTACCATATAGCAAGCATATATTCAACACAAAAAAGCGACAATTTGTTGTTGACAAAGGACAGCTGGACATATAAAGGGCCCCATTACCTTCAATAGCTTAGGGCCTCATCAAAGCTAAATCCAGCCCTGTACACAAGCTAGGACTGCCCTGAGTTACAAGGACAGAGAGAATAGTGCCTTCATGTCTGTGCTTTTTGATTTCCCAGAGGCATCTGTTTGGGCCACCACAGAAAACACAATGATAGCTTTTTGCTCTCTGATCCAGTCCGATTCTGGATGGAGGCGAAGAGACAGATGTGGGGCAATGGAAGACCGGAAAGGAGAAAATTGTAACTGTAATTGGTGAACACGTCTCCCTTACACTTTTCGTTATGTGCACCAAAAATGGCGGGTTTGCATACATCGTCCTCCTTGGGGTTTATTTCCAAACTGTTTTGACTGCAAGCTTCAGCCCTGGAATGTGTAAGCATAGGAACTGCCTTGCTGCGTCAGACTAGCTCAGCATTTTCTATCCAACGGTCCCTAGTGGTCTGCCTCTCAGCTTTTGTGAGCGAGGGCTCAGAGGTCTGGCATCTATCCCACACTTTGCCTTTTGTGCCTGGTGTTTAGAGGTACCATGCATGGAGCTTCCACTTAGCTCTCATGCTCAATTCATAGCAGGCCCGTCTTAACCACATCGAGCGCCGTGGCGCAAAGGTCCCTCTGCCGCCGCCCCCCAACTCACCGCGGACGCAGAGGAGGGACATGGCATGGGCGGGCTGGCCGCTGAGGGTGGGCCGGGCTCAGGGGCGCCGCAGCGGGTGGGCCGGGCTGCCTTGTTGTCCTCTGGGGTGCCGCCGCTGCCTCCCCCTGCGCGGAGGCCTCTTGTCTTCCTCATGCCCCTGACCTGACCCGCCAGACTGAGGCCGGGACTCGAACCCGCGGCGGGAGGGAGGGAGGGAGGCAAGGAGGAGGGCGAGCGGGAAGGTGGCCGGGCTGTCTGGCAGGCACAGTGCGGCTGCCGCGGGCGCAGCGTGGTGCCCCCTGACGGCGCCCTGGTGCATTGCGCCACCCAGCCTTGCCTTAGGGCCGGCCTTGATTCATAGTAAACAGGCGAGTGCCTGAGCATGTGCAGAGTACCACCCTCCCTCAGCAGTGAAATATATATAAAACCTTTAATCTGGGCCCTGCGAGGTCCACATAGCTATCCTGTCCAAGCAGACACAGTATGTATCATAATCACAGTAGAACAGCCTTGATGGATCCAGACAGATGACGCAAAGCGACATCTGCACTTCTTTCGCAGAAGCTGCTTTGCCCTTCGTGTACAGATTTAGATAAGGGAGACTTTGGCATTATGATAAGAGTGATGGGAAAAGCACCCAGGAGGCCAAAAGAAAAATGAAAGCATAACATGTTTTGGCAAAACAGCGCCGGAATGTGCAGAAGTTCTCGGGGAACCACAGTCACGGCATATGTCCCAGTTGTTCTCCTTCTCCCCCCCCCCCTTTCCCAGATAGATTTTAGGGCAATTGCATGAAAAAGTCAACCGACAGACTCATTTTCCATACATAGTTAACATGTTCTATATATTTTTTAAATCTAATATCCCCAAGTTTCATTATCTGGCTGCAGTTTTTCCAAAATGGCATTTTACAAATCGAGTAAAACAATCAGAACTGTGATGTGTGAAATGACTTGGAATAGCTCTATCCTTCCCCAGCCCACCCCCTAAAATTCAGCTAAAGCCCCCCCCCCAAGCAAACAGAGAATAGTTTAATGACCTTTAACTGTATTCATAGTTCAGCTTTCTCATTTGGTGAGCTGGCAAATGAAATATTCTGTTGGGAGCAAAATCAGATGAGCTTAGAAGAATAAAACTTATGTTAACTATGTGTAATTTATTAGTAGTTACATACCGTATATTCAGGCGTATAAGATGACTGGGCGTATAAGACGACCCCCAACTTTTCCAGTTAAAATATAGAGTTTGGGATATACTCGCCTTATTAATAAGATGACCCCCAACTTTTGAGAACATTTTCCTGGGTTAAGAAGTAGTCATATGCGGGAATATACAGTACTTTTTTTAGTTACAGGTAGGTATCCATGTTGGTCTGCTGTCGTCGAAACAAAATAAAAAAATTCCTTCCAGTAGCACCTTAGAGACCAACTAAGTGTGTCATTGGTATGAGCTTTCGTGTGCATGCACACTTCTTCAGCTACACTGAAACAGAAGAAGTGTGCATACACACGAAAGCTCATACCAATGACAAACTTAGTTGGTCTCTGAGGTGCTACAGGAAGGAATTTTTATACTTTTTTTTAGATTACTCATCCTTGGTATGCAGAATTTATATTTCTCTACTGGGCCTCCACCGTCTTTCTTGAAGCATGTAAATTATAGAAGCTTCCACCAGCTTCCTCAGATGGGTTCTCTCGATCTAGGCCAGGGTAGGCAACCTAAGGCTGGGGGCCCAATCACCTTCTTAATCCGGCCCGCAGACGGTCCGGGAATCAGAGTTTTTTTACATGAGCAGAATGTGTGCTTTTATTTAAAATGCATCTCTGGGTTATTTGTGGGGCCTGCCTGGTGTTTTTACATGAGTAGAATGTGTCCTTTTATTTAAAATGCACCTCTGGGTTATTTGTGGGGCATAGGAATTCGTTCATTCCCCCCCCAAAAAAAAGTCCGGCCCACCACATGGTCTGAGGGACAGTGGGCCCATGGCTGAAAAAGTTTGCTGACTTCCGATCTAGGCTGAAACAGGTGGATTTTTGCAGGGCAGGCACGGGGAACCTTTTATCACTATCAGACTGGCGGGCCAAATTTGACAGGTGGGCAGAGCTGTTCACCTGTCAAAATCCCATCCGCTCCCATCAGAGAGAGATTGGGCTTAAAAGGGACTGCGGAGGAGAAACCTCCCCCCCAATACCTTTTATGCCTGATCTCACTGCAGTCCTTAAGAGGGTGGGGGAGACAACTACTACTAATAATAATAAGAACAATCATCATCATCATCATCATCATCATCATCATCATCATAATTTAATTATTTCTTATATGCCGCCCATCTGTCTGGGTTGCCCCAGCCACTCTTGGCAGCTTCCAGCAAATTATAAAACCACAATAAAACATCCAACATTAAAAGCTTCCCTAAACATGGCTGCCTTCAGATGTCTTCTGAAAAGTCAGATACTGTAGTTGTTTATTTCCTTGACATCTGATGGGAGGGCATTCCACACACTGGGCGCCACTACTGACAAGGCATTCGATAATCTCTCTCCCCACCCACATGCTTTAGGATCGCAGCAGGATTAAACCATACAAGGATGGGGAGAAGCTTGTGACAGTCTCCCCCTCCTATTTAAGATCACAGGAAACATAGGTCTTCAAAGGCAATGGAAGTCTCCCTCCTTCTTTTTCAGTTCTCAGCTCAGGTGTGCCTGCGAGTTCTCTGCAGGGAGCCTGTTGGCATTCCCAATCGCTCTCCTGGAGCCCAGTGCTAGGAAAATCACCCCCTCTCCTGATGCGGGATGCAAAATTCACTTTCCTGAGAAAACCCGCTCTTTAGCACTGAACTGGAGCAAATGTCAGTCCACAGAAAAACTGATTGACGTTTGCTCTGATTCAGTGGTCGAGATCGGGTTTCCCCGCAGGAAAGTGGTGGGATAAAAGAAGGCTGGGTGAGACCTCAGTCAAGCCCTACCCTTAGCTAAAGGTAAAGGGACCCCTGACCGTTAAGTCCAGTTGCGGATGACTATGGGATTGCGGTGCTCATCTCGCTTTACTGGCTGAGGGAGCTGGCGTTTGTCCGCAGACAGTTTCCAGGTCATGTGGCCAGCATGACTAAGCTGCTGCTGGCAAACCAGAGCAGCACATGGAAATGTTGTTTACCTCCCCGCTTGGAGCAGTACCTATTTATCTACCTGCACTTTGACATGCTTCCGAACTGTTAGGTTGGCAGGAGCAGGGACCGAGCAACTGGAGCTCACCCCGTCGCGGGGATTCGAACCGCCGACCTTCTGAACAGCAAGCCCTAGGCTCTGTGGTTTAGACCACAGCACCATCCGCGTCCCAGCCCCACCCTTACCTACACCCAAATGTAGGGTGGATGACTATGGCTTGTCCAAAACAGCCTCATAGGCTGAATGGGAAACACTGGTGGGTCCTTGATCTAGATTCTAGAGATACCAAGGTTGCCAGGATTTTTGTAAAATCCTGTGATATGTTACTTATCCATTTGAATAGTTCTGTTTGCATTTGGACCGTTTCCTTGTGGGCTCTTTGGTGGTGGGGTGGGGGGTGGAGTCCAACTTAGGTTCGTAGGCAGATGAGGCTTTTGGGATGCATCAGAGCTTCTGGGAATCTAGTGTCTCATATATTAACTGCCAGCTGTCTGGGGATTTACAGCTCCTTATCTTGAGGCTGGTACCAGAGACTCAAGGACACCTGCCCGTTGTGAACTAGGAACATCTTGCAGCTGGGCCTGTCATGGTTTCCTGTCTGCTGATTAATTTTGGAAGATCTCAGTTTTCTTGCCTTCAAAATGGTGAGAGAATGGACTTGGGCTATCCTTGTGCCGAAGGGTGTATATCACAAGTTTTATCTAGTATAGATTGTTTTACCCCCTTCTCTCCTGCTTCTGGAGTTTCCTGCTTTTCAGAACTGAATTGTTAAACCAAACACTTGGGGCTTGCGAGAAATAGTGTACTGACCTCAGCTAGTTTTTGAAACTTTATTATTTTCTGTGTGTATTTGTGCTGTGAGTCAAACGTTCCTGAAATACTGATTTGACTTATCTTTTAAAAATACACCTTTGCATTGGAGTTCCAGGAGCTTTAGTGCTGCACTTTAACCATCTTAAACAAAATGTGCTACCATAAACAATGGTATGATAGTTCAGTCAGTAGAGCATGAGACTCTTAACATGAGGGTTGCGGGTTCGAGCCCCACGTTGGGCAAAAGATTCCTGCATTGCAGGGGGGTTGGACTAAATTATCCTTGTGGTCCCTTCCAACTCTAGAGTTGTATTATTCTTGGAAAAAACCTTTTTTTCATATGTGGTGGACCTGTAAAAGGGTAAAAGAGTATTGGGAGATGCTTTATAATGAATTGAAAAAAAATGTTTAAAAGTACTTTTCAAAAAAAACAAAAACCAGAGTCCTTTTTGTTGGGGGTAATTCAGATGGAAATTCCCAGGTGTCAAAAAAGGTTCTTTATGTATGCCAGTACTGTGGCCCGTGTTTTGTTAGCCCCAAAATGGAAAACGAGCAAGGTCCCAACTAAAGAAGAATGGCAACTTAAACTGATGGAAAATGCACAGCTTGAGGACCTAACACAGAAAATAAGAGAACAAGAAGAACATATGTTTAAAGAAGATTGGAAAATGTTTATGGAATATATGGGGGGGATTGCATACATTTGAAAACATTGGGATAAATTCTGTAGTTTTGATGGATGTAATAATGGAATACTGAATGGTTTGGTCAGGGCCATCTTAAGCGTACCTGGTGCCCTGGTGCCATGGTTCAAAGATCCCTCTGGCACACACCCACCCACCCTGTTTCCTGGCGCGGCGGGCAGGCGGGCACCGCACGCAGCGCCCCCCTGGCGCCCCTGCGCCACCCAGCCTAGCCTTAGAGCCGGCCCTGGGTTTGGTTTATATAAAATATGCAGGGATTTATGTTATGCAAAATGAACCATGGAAAGAGAAGAAGGGAAGTTTTTGATATTTTAAGGTTGTTTAAATGAACATTCCAAATTGTAAAACAGAAAATTCAATTTAAAAAATAGAGAGAGAGAGAGAGTTGTATGATTCTTATTCTAAATCCAGTGCTACCGTATAAACTACTTGGGCTACTGCGGTTACCAGATAGTTCTCCCCCTCCCTTTTATACCGAGGTGGGGAATGTTCGGGGTGGGAAACAGAGTGCTGAGATATGTCTTGATTACGGAGAGACCCTGGAAGCTACATTCCTGTTGTTCCATAAATCAGCAGGTGATAGCAGTCTACATTTCAATGGAATATGGGACCTGGGGACTCCGCTATCATGACATGGGTATTTTGCCTTACTGAAGGTAACAGCCCACAATACTTCTGAAATGCGCTTATGAAAATTAATCGGATTGGATTAAAACATTTCTTAACCATCACAAATAATACTGCTTTCTCTCAAAGTTGACACCTTTCACCAAAACTGATAAGTTACCTGGTGTAGGGAAACATTCCTCCTCTTTTCTTCATCCACACTCACACTTTTAAGCCACTGACTTAAGAAAACTTAAATTCTTTTCGAAGAATAACAAGGGTTGAGAGGAGGGCTGGGTGTTACTGGTATTCAAAATAGTGATTGATCACCAGGTAAATTAAGGGACCCAGGTGGCGCTGTGGGCTAAACCACTGAGCCTAGGGCTTGCTGATCAGAAGGTTGGCGGTTCGAATCCCTGTGACGGGGTGAGCTCCCGTTGCTTGGTCCCAGCTCCTGCCAACCTAGCAGTTTGAAAGCACATCCAAATGCGAGTAGATAAATAGGAACCGCTATAGCGGGAAGGTAAACGACGTTTCCATGTGCTGCTCTGGTTTGCCAGAAATGGTTTTGTCATGCTGGCCACATGACCTGGAAGCTATACGCCGGCTCCCTTGGCCAATAATGCAAGATGAGCGCGCAACCCCAGAGTCGGTCACGACTGGACCTAATGGTCAGGGGTCCCTTTACCTTTACCTTTACCAGCTAAATTTTGCAAAGTATCAATATATCATGACGTCCGAAATCAGGATGGAGCAATGTAGAGGCACTAGCTGGCTTCGTGGTGTTTCCCACATGGTGATTTTTGCATAGAGCACACACACATACTTTAAGGCTGGGCAATGTGGGGGGGGATCAGTTTGAAGTCCACATTGTGGTAACAGTTTCAAAATATTATTCATGGCGATACATCACAATGTATGCGGGTGCTGTGTAAAAAACCGTGCTCTGCACTATAAAATAACAGTTGTAACAATGTGTTAAAGCTAAGTAAAAATGTATGTATCGGTTTTAGACCCCTAAGTAGCAGCAGTTTCCAGGACGTTACAGTACTGTACTCATAGAATCATAGAATCGTAGAGTTGGAAGAGACCACAAGGGCCATCCAGTCCAACCCCCTGCCAAGCAGGAAACACCATCAAAGCATTCTTGACATATGCCTGTCAATCCTCTGCTTAAAGACCTCCAAAGGAGACTCCACCACACTTCTTGGCAGCAAATTCCACTTTCGAACAGCTCTTACTGTCAGGAAGTTCTTCCTAATGTTTAGGTGGAATCTTCTTTCTTGTAGTTTGAATCCATTGCTCCGTGTCCGCTTCTCTGGAGCAGCAGAAAACAACCTTTCACCCTCCTCTATATGGCATCCTTTAATATATTTGAACATGGCTATCATATCACCCCTTAACCTTCTCTTCTCCAGGCTAAACATACCCAGCTCCCTAAGCCGTTCCTCATAAGGCATCGTTTCCACGCCTTTGACCATTTTGGTTGCCCTCTTCTGGACACGTTCCAGCTTGTCAGTATCCTTCTTGAACTGAGGTGCCCAGAACTGGACACAGTATTCCAGGTGAGGTCTGACCAGAGCAGAATACAGTAGTACTCTTACTTCCCTTGATCTACTCCCTTCACCTCTACATAGATAACCCCTAGATATGCCTCTGCGCGTAAGATGTGATCCGAGGAGCCAAGTTACAGGGAACCAGGCAGAGGGCCTTCTCGGTAGTGGCACCAGCCCTGTGGAACACCTTCCCACCAGATGTCAGAGGACATCTGAAGGCAGCCCTGTTTAGGGAAGCTTTTAATGTTTAATAAATTATTGTATTTTAATACTTCTGTTGGAAGCCGCCCAGAGTGGCTGGGGAAACCCAGCCGGATGGGTAGGGTATAAATAATAAATTATTATTATTATTATTCCAAAACATTCAAAAACCAAGGCACAGCTTCCGATTGGCTGTAGGAAGCTCCTGCAGCCAATCGGAATCCATGTTGGACGTTCGGGTTCCAAAGAATGTTCGCAAGCGGCGGCAAACCAGAACACTCACTTCCGGGTTTGCGGCATTTGGGAGCAAAAACGTTCAACTTGCAAGGCGTTCGGGATCCAAGGCATGACTGTAATTTTGTTAGATTGCCACATATTAAACAACTGAATCAAGCAAGAGGAACAAAACACAAGGACACATTTGCCGGAGAACAGTGAAACTTTATTGCATTTACAAACACACTGGGAAATCAAAGGCTAGCCCCAAATGTTTGCACCAATTTATGGATTTTACTCTTTTTATTTACTGTTTGCTATATAAAAAAATCTCCTACTACTTTAAGTGAATGGATAAGACCACATTAGAGTGCCTCAAGAATATGGTGGATAAAATCCTAATGATTTGTGTTGCTGTACTGTGAAGGATAAAAGTTCTGAAAGTCTGAAAACTGAATGAGGTTTTTTTTGGGGGGGGGGGTTCAACACAAGTTTATGCCTAAACATTAATTGGACCCTTTCATTATCTGCTTTTCAAAATCAATCTAGGGTTTCTCACTTTACTCATTTTTTTATATGGCCTTTAAAAAGAAATCCTGGAACATCTCCACGATTTCTTTGTTATACTGTAAATTTGTAAATAGCTACTGCAATCGATTTTTAGCATATACTTCAGAGGTCATTGAAACAAGTATCATGTTACATATATTTTTCCATTTTTTAAAAAAACTTTTGTTTGTGTATATGAATCAATGCATCAAAACCATGGTCAGTTTAGCAGTGATGCCAGAGACAAGTGACTGTCCTTGAAGGATATCAAAATACACGGTAGGCGGATTACATTCAAGCTGCTGCAGGTGCAGATGTCTGCTTCAGAAGCTGCCGTTTGGGATCATCTGGGAAGTGCTAATAATCAGAACAGGATGGGTAAGGAAGTAAACCACAAGGTACCTGAAAAAGAAAGGTCAACAGTGCAGTATTTAGCAACACTTTCTAAATCAGCAATAAAGGTAAAGGTGATGTGGGTGGCGCTGTGGGTTAAACCACAGAGCCTAGGGCTTGCCGATCAGAAGGTCAGCGGTTCGAATCCCCGCGATGGGGTGAGCTCCCATTGTTTGGTCCCTGCTCCTGCCAACCTAGCAGTTCGAAAGCACCTCAAAGTGCAAGTAGATAAATAGGTACCGCTACAGCGGGAAGGTAAACGGTGTTTCCGTGTGCTGCTCTGGTTTGCCAGAAGCGGCTTTGTCATGACCTGGAAGCTGTACGCCAGCTCCCTCAGCCAATAACGCGAGATGAGCACCACAACCCCAGAGTCGATCACGACCGGACCTAATGGTCAGGGATCCCTTTACCCTTTACCTAAAGGACCCCGGGATGGTTAAGTCCAGTCAAAGGCGACTATGGAGTTGTGGAGCTCATCTCGCTTTCAGGCCGAGGGAGCTGGCGTTTGTTTGCAGACAGCTTTCTGGGTCATGTGTTCAGCATTACTGAACCGCATCTGGTGCAACGGAACACCGTGACGGAAACCAGAGCGCACATAAATGTCGTTTACCTTCCCGCTACAGTGGTACCTATTTATCTACTTGCACTGGTGTGCATTTGAACTGCTAGGTTGGCAGAAGCTGGGACAGAGCAATGGGAGCTCACCCCGTCACGGGGATTCGAACCGCCGACCTTCTGATCGGCAAGCCCAAGAGGCTCCGTGTTTTAGACCACAGTGCTACCTGCATCCCTACAAAAGCAATAGGGGCAAACAAACAAAGGTATCTGAGGTTGAGCATGGCATACTTACAGACCCAGTTCAGAGGTCAAGTGAAACCATGGTTTCTACTTAAGCGGTGAAGAATTTGGAAACTACATCCTAGTTAGGCTTAACCACAGCTTGTTGCCTCACCCAAATCTGATGAACTGTGCTTACTGCTAACCATGGTTAATTGGCTTGATAAGCCATCTTTAAACCATAGCTTACCCAGCTAGCTTGTTCAAACTCTTAATCTCAGGGTCGTGGGTTTGAGCCTCACACGGGGCAAAAAATAATAATCCTGGGTTAGGATAAATGACACTTGCAGTCCCTTCCAACTCTAGAAGAACTCTATAACTTTATAACATTAACCACGGTTGAGAGTCTGGGGTGGTGTGCTAAACCAGCCTTTGCCAATCTGATTTGCTCCAGATGTTGCTGAATTCTTATGTCCCATCAACCACATGATAGTCAGGGATAATGGGAGATGATGATGATGATGATGATGATTTCTTACTTATACCCTGCCCATCCAGCCAGGTCTCCCCAGCCACTCTGGGTGCTTCCAACAGGAGATTAAAAATACATTAAAACATCAGTCATTAAAAAACTTCCCTAAACAGGGCTGCCTTCAGATGTCTTCCAAACATCAGATAGTTGTTTATTTCCTTGACATCTGATGGGAGGGCGTTCCACAGGGTGGGTGCCACTACCGAGAAGGCCCTGTAAACTCACTTCTCGCAGTGAGGGAACTACCAGAAGGCCCTGGAGCTGGAACTCAGTATCCGGGCTGAAGAATGGGGGTGGAGACGCTCCTTCAGGTATACTGGACCGAGGCTGTTTAGTACTTTAAAGGTCAGCACCAGCACTTTGAATTGTGCTCGGAAACGTACTGGGAGCCAATGTAGGTCTTTTAAGACCGGTGTTATGTGGTCTCGGCGGCGGCTCCCAGTCACCAGTCTAGCTGCCGCATTCTGGATAAGTTGTAGTCCAGGACCTCTGAAAGGGCCTCCAGTTCTCCACCCCTCTTATATACACTGCAGTAACAGCGTGTGCTAGGCAGCATTTCCCCTTTGAAATACATGAGGGTGATTGTGCATGTAACTGTGACAGGGAACAAGACAGATGCTTCTAACTGACTTTACCCATTTTCAGTGGTTGATATTCTTATGACTGCGCCGGTCAGTCCTGCTGTATGTAAGTCAGGATCG
Organism: Zootoca vivipara; assembly: GCF_965207765.1. Classification (NCBI taxonomy): domain Eukaryota; kingdom Metazoa; phylum Chordata; class Lepidosauria; order Squamata; family Lacertidae; genus Zootoca; species Zootoca vivipara. Next base: position 14,772 of record NW_028291082.1, on the reverse strand, counting down.
TACTGATGCTCAAACTCCTCCAGTGTCACCATCTGTTTCAGAAGCTGCCACTTGGGGTCCTCAGGGAAGTGCTTCTTAATAAACAGAGCAGGGTGGGTAAGGAAGTAAAACTCATCGTACCTGTAAAAGGAGAAGGTGCAAGAGTGCAGTATTTCATAATAATGCCTAAATCAGCACCAGGGCCAGACAGGCAAGCAGAGTGGTGATCCAGGGCTGGAGGGCACATGGTTGAGGAAGCTGCTGTGTTGCAAAAATCCAGCCTCCAGAATCCCCAGGTTTTACACATGTAGCCCAGAATAAGCATAGCACTCCAGAACTGTTCAAAGAGGATAAATAGATGGTAGGCGGACTGTTATGTACTGAGCTGAATCCTAGAACAATAGGATTCAGAATCAGCGGGAGCTACCCAATCCAACTCCAGGTGGAAGTGAATCCGCAACCTGATTGGCCTGCTGGAGCAGCCAATCAGGCGGCTGGCAGAAGTGAATCTGCTACCTGATTGGCCTGTAGGAGCAGCCAATCAGGCTGCAGGCAGAAGTCAATCCACAATATAATTGGCCCACAGGTGTAGCCCTGAAGTAGCCAATCACGCAAGGCCCATTGTGTAAATAATGTATATAAGCAGATGGTTTTGGGAAAAGAGCCATTCGTCTTCTCTTCTTCTCCTTGATGAATATGAGCTGAATAAAGAGCATGAAATTCACTCTCGACTCCGAGTATATTTCACTGGCGACGAAGGTGGGATCCTGCTGAGCTGACCGCCACCACGCACTGCACCGCAGCACCGCCACCTGCTGCACCGCTGCATCGCACCGTGCATCCAGGCTTCAGCTCCAGGACCCAAGGAACCCAGAATGGCAACCGACAGCAGCTTCTTGCCATTCAAACCAGCGTCAGGAGACTGGGAAGGGTACGCCGCCCGTTTCAACTTCCTCCTGCAAGCGAAAGAAGTCACCAACGATGCCATGAAGAGGGCGACATTCTTCAGCGTCTGTGGAGAGGAGACGTTTGAAATCGCCCGGGCTCTCCTTGCACCTAGAGATGTCGCTACCGTCTCTTACAAAACAATAATGGAACGGCTGAAGGAGCACTTTTCACCACAGCCCTCGGTGGTAGCTTGCCGAAATGCCTTCTACGCAAAGCGGCAAGCCCCAGGGGAAACCATAACTGGGTTTGTGACCTCCCTCCGCCAAGCCGCCCGGTTATGCAACTTCTCAGAGTTGGAGAACATGCTTCGTGACCGCCTCGTCGGTGGCCTGAGGGACGAGATGTTGCAACGACGCCTCTACGCCAAAAAAGACCTCACGTTCCAGATTGCTCTGGAGGAAGCCCTGGCAACCGAAGCCGCCGAGAGGTCAACGCAAGAGGCACGACCGGCCCCGCCATCCCAACCGAGGGTCTACCACGAAGACCTCACCGACGAATCCGAATCTGACAGGGAGGAAGTACACCGAGTACAGCGGCGCACTCAAGCAGCACACACACCACAGCAGCCTCGACGAGAAGGAGGGAACTGTGCAAGCTGCGGGGAGAACCACGAGAGGAGGACCTGTCGTTTCCGCAACGCAGAGTGCAGGCAGTGCAGAAAATTGGGACACATCGCCCGGGTGTGTCGGGCTCGACTCACCCGTCAACAAGCATCAGATGACCGACCCAGGAGCCCCAGGTCACACGGCACCATGCACCAAGGCAACTCGACGGAGATCACGGACTACCAGGTATTCCAGTTGCCCCATCCCAGCACAGAGAAAATTTATATAGAGGTACAGATAGAGGGAGCCCCATGCCGCATGGAGCTGGACACGGGTTCAACTCTATCCATAATCTCGGCCCGAACATTAAGGGAACTGTGCCCTAATGGGGGTCCCAAACTAAGGCCGGCCCCATTCACCCTCCGGGACTTCCAGAAACGTAAGGTCCCTACAATGGGGGTGGGGACCTTCAGGGTGCAATATCGAGGGCGAAAGCAACAATTGGACTTGCTGGTAGTTAAGGGCCCCTACGTTAGCTTACTGGGACTGGCATGGTTTGGACCTCTGGGGCTAGCCGTTACCGGGGTGAACCGCACTAGCTTACAAGTGGACGTGGACGCCATATGCAAAGAGTTTCCAGGGGTTTTCGATGGGGCATTGGGACGATATACAGGACCCCCCATTGCCCTACAGCTAGACCCCGCTGTACGACCCATCAGGCACAAGGCCCGCCGGGTCCCGTTCGCCCTGAAACCCCGCATAGACGAGGAATTGGACCGGCTCGTGGAGCAAGGAGTGCTGGAGCCGGTGCCCAACGCCCCCTGGGAAACTCCAATTGTCACACCCGTCAAGCCTAACGGTTCGGTCCGTATCTGTGCAGACTACAAATGCACCATAAACAAGGCTCTCACGGCCCATGCATACCCAGTGCCAGTGGTCAGCCATGTCCTCGCCACCCTGGCTGGGTCAAAAAATCTTTGGCAAACTGGACTTGGCCCAAGCGTATCAACAGTTGCCTGTGGACGAAGCCACAGCAGAGGCTCAGACGATTGTGACGCACAGAGGGGCATTCAGAGTAAAGCGGCTGCAATTTGGCGTTAGCGTGGCACCAGGCATATTCCAGAATCTAATGGACTCTCTCCTTAAAGGGATTCCTGGCGTCACCCCCTTCTTCGATGATGTACTGATCGCTGGGCCCACACCAGAGGAATTTGAGGACCGCCTCCGCTCCGTCCTGCACCGTTTCCAGACGGCGGGCCTCAAGGTGAAGCGGGAAAAGTGTTTACTGGGAGTGCCGCAGGTGGACTTTCTGGGATTTAAGGTGGACGCAGAAGGGGTCCATCCAACCGGTGACAAGGTACGGGCCATTTGTGAGGCCCCAGCGCCCAAGAGCAAGCCCGAACTTCAGTCATTCTTGGGACTATTGAACTTTTACCATGCCTTCCTTCCCCATAAGGCAGCGGTAGCGGAGCCCCTACACAGACTCCTAGATAAAAGGGCCCCTTGGGTGTGGGGCCAGCGACAAAGGGCCGCATTCCAGGCAGTCAAGGACTTGCTCGTCTCGAACTCGGTCTTGGCACACTTCGACGAGAGGCTGCCAGTGGTGCTGGCATGCGACGCCTCTCCCTATGGCATCGGCGCTGTCCTGGGACACCAACTCCCGGATGGAAGAGAGGTGCCGGTGGCATACTTCTCCCAGACGCTTGCTGCAGCCGAACGAAACTACTCACAGATTGACAAGGAGGGTCTGGCAATCGTGAAGGGCGTAAAAAAATTCCATGATTTCTTGTACGGGCGGCCCTTTACCATAGTGACTGACCACAAGCCGTTGCTTGGCCTGTTTGCCCCCGAGAAGCAGACCCCCCAAGTGTTGTCTCCACGTGTCCTCAGGTGGTCAATTTTCCTTGCCGGCTACCAGTATGCACTAATCCACCGCCCTGGGAAGGCGATGGGCCACGCAGACGCACTCAGCAGGCTACCACTACCAGAAACAGGCCCCGACCCAGCGCCTGCGCAAGAGGTTATGACCCTGGAGCTGCTTCCCGACCGACCCATTCAGGCACAAGAAGTTGCGCACCATTCCACAAAAGATAGGGTCATCTCCCGGGTCCTGGACTGGGTGTGGCGAGGATGGCCCAGCAGCAGCCCCGGGCCAGAATTCGCTGGCTACACAAACCGCAAACATGAACTGTCGGCCCACAAGGGGTGCCTGTTATGGGGAAGCAGGGTCGTTGTTCCCCAGCCCCTCCGCAAAAGGGTCCTCACAGCCCTACACGAGACACACCCAGGGGTAGTGAGGATGAAGGCCCTTGCCAGGAGTTATGTGTGGTGGCCGGGGATTGACAGAGAGATAGAGGCCTGGGTTCAACACTGCCAGACCTGCCAAGAATCCCGCCCGGACCCCCCAAGGGCCCCAGTCCAGCCCTGGGAGTCCGCCCGACATCCATGGTCACGCTTGCACGTGGACTTCGCTGGCCCCTTCCAGGGAAAAACATTCTTCATAGTGGTGGATTCCTACACCAAATGGCTGGAGGTCGCACTGGTACCGTCCACTTCTACGGCGGCAGCCATCCGGGTACTACGTAAGCTGTTTGCAACCCACGGGCTCCCTGACACCCTCGTCTCGGACAATGGAACCGCATTCACGTCAGAGGAGTTCCAGACCTTCACAGCGCAGAACGCCATCCGCCACATCCGCTCAGCACCATTCCACCCTGCCACCAATGGCCAAGCGGAGCGCATGGTGCGGACCACCAAGGACAGCCTCCGCCGCATAACACAAGGGGACTGGGAATACCGCCTTGCCGCATTTCTTCTAGCACAGCACAGCACCCCAAGCACAACGACGGGCCGGAGCCCAGCTGAACTACTCATGGGCCGGCGCCTTGCAACTAGACTGGACCGACTTCACCCCGACAGAGCTCAGGATGAGGTAGTGGTGGGGAAAGGCAGGAACCCCCGGACATTTGTGGCCCAGGACCCAGTGTATGCAAAGAATTTTGGGGCAGGCCCAGCATGGGTACCCGCCACAGTCACCAAGGTGACCGGTCCCGTGTCGTACGAGGTACTAACGGAAGGGGGGCAATGTTGGCGCCGCCACTGCGACCAGCTACGGCGACGATTCCCAGGAGGAACCCGGGAGGAGAGCGGGACAGAGGGGTCCCAAGGGGACAGCAGGGCAGTGAGGCCTGTAGAGCGAGAGGGGTGGGCAGGGGAAGCAGAAGCAGTAGGCACAGAGGGGCGCCCCGAGGCTGGAAGGACACCGGAACCAGAGTCACAACCTAGTGGTTCAGTGGCGCCAGACCAGACAGCCCCGGCACAGCCAGCAGCCTCGGAACACGAGCCAGAACCAGAACCCCTGACCAAGGAACACCCCAGGCCACAACGCACACGGAGGCGGCCAGCAGACCTTGGGGACTACGAATGCAACTTCCCGGGCAGGACTGGAACTTAGAGGGGAGGGGTGTTATGTACTGAGCTGAATCCTAGAACAATAGGATTCAGAATCAGCGGGAGCTACCCAATCCAACTCCAGGTGGAAGTGAATCCGCAACCTGATTGGCCTGCTGGAGCAGCCAATCAGGCGGCTGGCAGAAGTGAATCTGCTACCTGATTGGCCTGTAGGAGCAGCCAATCAGGCTGCAGGCAGAAGTCAATCCACAATATAATTGGCCCACAGGTGTAGCCCTGAAGTAGCCAATCACGCAAGGCCCATTGTGTAAATAATGTATATAAGCAGATGGTTTTGGGAAAAGAGCCATTCGTCTTCTCTTCTTCTCCTTGATGAATATGAGCTGAATAAAGAGCATGAAATTCACTCTCGACTCCGAGTATATTTCACGGACATTACTTAATTTTCCTGCCATCACGACATTCCATGCCCATGGCTTAACAACAACAACAACAACAATTTATTACTTATAAATTGACCAGGCCTCCCCGGCCACTCTGGGCGGCTTCCAACAGAAATATTAAAATACACTAATTTCTTAAAGATTAAAAGCTTCCCTAAACAGGGCTGCCTTCAGATGTCTTCTAAAAGTCAGATAGTTATTGTATTTCTTTGCCATCTGATGGGAGTGTGTTCCACAGGGCAGGCGCCACTACCGAGAAGGCCCTCTGCCTGGTTCCCTGTAACCTCACTTCTCGCAGTGAGGGAACCGCCAGAAGGCCCTCAGAGCTGGACCTCAGTGTCCAGGCTGAAGGGTGGTTGTGGAGATGCTCCTTCAGGTATACTGGGCTGAGGCTGTTTAGGGCTTTAGAGGTCAGCACCAACACTTTGAATTGTGTTTGGAAATGTACTGGGGCCCATATAGGTCTTTCAGGACCGGTGTTATATGGCCTTGGCAGCCGCTCCCTTTCACCTGTCTAGCGGCCACATTCTTATTGCACTTGCTTACATTAATCAGCCCCGCGGCCATCAAATCGCAAACTCTGACAAGTGGTCCAAGCAAAAGAAAACTGTGAGAGCCAATGTGGTGTAGTGGTTAAGAGTGGTAGACTCGTATTCTGGTGAACCGGGTTCGCTTCCCCGCTCCTCCACCTGCAGCTGCTGGGTGACCTTGGGCTAGTCACACTTCCCTGAAGTCTCTCAGCCCCACTCACCTCACAGAGTGTTTGTTGTGGGGGAGGACAGGAAAGGAGAATGTTAGCCACTTTGAGACTCCTTAGGGTAGTGATAAAGCGGGATAGCAAATCCAAACTCTTCTTCTACTATACCCTCAGTGTGTACCACGCTCTGCCTGGTCTTTCTACTGCCTAACAACGTACCTGAAAGTGAACTTGCTAAAAGCAGTATCCACAGTGCCACTTCCCCAGGTGCAGTCTAAGAGGTGCCACCTTCCATCAACGCGAACAGCATTCCAGGCATGGTTGCTCTTCCCCTTTACGTTGGAGCTGCCTCTCAAATACTCGCACTGTATCCCTGCAATACTGAGAGGGGAAGGAAGGTATTCAGGAACACCGTTGCTACCAAGAGCACAAGTGGTTGCTTTCACTGCTTTGATAGGCTGGAGTGGCCGTCCTTCATTTTGCTGGGTCAGAGAAAATGGCAATCAGGTTCTCCACAGATTGTCATTTGCTCCAATTTGGCAGGAAAACACAAGTTTTCCAGGGATGAAACAACAACGACGTTTGGACACAGACCTGGAAAGCCAGGACCTGTGCCTATAAAGCACAGAGCAAAGGTAAGTGTGGATGAGGAACTAAGTCACATCAGGGAAGAGACCCATTAAATTCAAATAATTTTTAAGTCAATTGATTCCAATGGATCTACTCGATTCATTGCAACCCTATATATGCAAGTTTGCTTCAGGAGCATTCACAGTGTGAGCATTCCCCCACTTATGTGGTGGTTTACATTCCAGAACCTCATGCGCATAAGCAAAAATCGTGTAAGTAGGGTAAAGGTAAAGGTAAAGGACCCCTGACAGTTAAGTCCAGTCGCAGACGACTCTGGGGTTGCAGCGCTCATCTTACCTTCCAAGTCCTGGACTGCAGAATCCGGGACCGGCAGCCGTGTGACACCGGAAGTTGCATCGACATAACTTCCGGTGTCGCTTTGCCCTTCTATGGGCACCAAAAATGGCCGCCGGCGGCTTCGAAAGTCGCTTGTACGCATGTCAGGAAGTGCATCGACGCAACTTCCGGTGTCGCTCCGCCCATCTATGGGCACCCAAAATGGCCACCGCCGACACCGGAAGTCGAGTCTATGCACTTCCGGACATGCGTAGATGCAAATTTTGAAGCCGGCGGCAGCCATTTTGGTGCCCATAGAAGGACAAATCGTAAAGAAAAAAATGGCCGCCGGCAGGAGAAAATAACGGAGAAAAACGGGAGACGAAGTGATACGGGGGACCACCGGGAAAAGGTAAGTAAAATCGGTGTTTTCCCGGAGAAAACGGGGTACTTGGCAGCTATGGCGCTCATCTTGCTTTATAGGCCGAGGGAGCCGGCGTTTGTCCGCAGACAGTTTTTCCGGGTCATGTGGCCAGCATGACTAATCCGCTTCTGGCACAATGGAACACCGACACCAGAGCAGCGCACGGAAACGCCGTTTACCTTCCCGCCAGAGCGGTACCTATTTGTCTACTTGCACTTTTTGGCGTGCTTTCTAACTGCTTGGTTGGCAGGAGCAGGGACCAAGCAACGGGTGCTCACCCGGTCGCGAGGATTCAAACTGCCGACCTTCTGATTGGCAAGCCCAAGAGGCTCAGTGGTTTTGACCACAGCGCCACCCGCATCCCTGTGTAAGTAGGGAGCACACAATAAAAAAACGCTGTTTTTTTTCCTGCTCTCCAGCTCTCTCTCCTTCTCTCTCTCCACACAACTCTCTTTTCAACTAGAGTTGAAGCCCTGGAGTTGGCTGGAGGACCTGTGGAGCAGCAGCAGCAGCAGCTGCTGCCACGCTGTGACATGCGTCAGCTGCTAGGTGGGGAGGCTGAGCAGCCTAAACAAAGCCCTATTGTGCTTCCGTTCTCTTTGGGGCTTCCTCCGCCCCCACTAAAGTCCTCTTTGGGTTCTGGGGAGGGACTCCTCGTGAGCCATGAGGACTCTCCAGCTCTCTCCCGCCATTTCCTGCTTAGAATCTATTGATTTCGTGATTTCCGAGCACCGTCATGTGCGAGTTGATCACACCTATGTGTGGAGATAGCTGCCTAGGGCAAGGGGTGGGGAACCTGTGGCTCTGCAGATCTCCTATCGCTACTGCCAAGTAACAACCACTTGCCATGATGGCTGGAGCCAACAGAAGTTACCTGCACATTTCTTGAAAGAGTCGAGCATATCCACCACAAATAGCCTTTCCTGACTGAAGGATATCAGCTGGCTTAAAAGATACCTTGTCCAGGTTATAGCAGCCTTCCACATCATATTCTGTAGAAATAAAGACAATGAGCACCCATTCTGATTTGCTTGTGGAGTGGCAACACTTTCCCACACTTTCCAGCGTGTTTCTCAATTTCTTTCCTTGTTGCAAAAATCTGATTGGGGGTGGGGTGGCTTGTCTTGCAAGAGCTCCAAATGAACTTTTAATTGTACAACATGAACTTGCCCGTATGTGATTCAATCCCACCTCAAAAGAGAAAGTCTAGAAGCACTCGTAAATCTGCCAGAGAGGTGCTTTGTGTATATCCAGGGTCTTGTTGCAAAATAAAAATACACACTGGTGCAAGGGTTAGGAGTCTGGAGGCAGGGGCCTGAATGAGCACCTCCTCCCCCACCCCCCGTGCTGTGACCTTTATTTTATTTTGACAAACTAATAAGAATAAATAAATGAGAATAAAAATGTCCACCCCACCACCAAGACCAAAATTTCAACACTTCTAGCAATGGTTTGACCCCTTTCCGTTTTAACAGTACAAATTCTACAAACAGCTTCCATATCTCCTCAAAATAATTTCTCCTGCATATTCCCCATCTTACCTTAATGGCACGTGTTAATTTATCATTAATAGCTATACCCCCACACCTCTTCATACCATTCTTCCATTTTATATTCTGCTTGCCCCTTCCACTTCCTAGCTGTAATAATTCGTGCAGCTGTCAGTAAATTTGTGAGCGAGTCCTTCATAGCCTGCGAACCTTCCACCCCATCGTAAATTGGTAATAATGCTACACCTCTGGACTTTAACCCAGTGATTTCTGTTACCAATTAGCACCTCCTGATCCCTTCTGAGTTTCATGGCTGAACAGAGAACCCAATCAATCTCTGTGAGAGCCAAACACCAAATCACTGATCGACACGGGTTACAATCCAGAATCCTTTGTGCAAATGGAACTGACATGACCGGCTATGAAATGGTGAAAATGTCCAAGTCAGCTGCAAGTATGCCGTGCTCAGAGTAGGCCCACTGAATTTAAGGGCCATTCGTTACTTGTATCCATTGATTTCAGCCGGTCTAATCTGAATTAGTTTGATAGGACCTTAGGTATCCATCTTCCTCGGCTGGCAATCACTGGACTGGATGTCTGCTAAAGAACTCTGCTACGGGGCTGGATTCATGGGTGCAGGGCAGTGACAAAGGCTGATCTTTTAATACCGGAAGTTGTCAGAGGCAAAGGGAACTCAAGTATGCAAAAAGGTGGCACCCCGACCTACCTATATGATGGCAAATCCACATCCAAATGGCTCGGACCTTCTCCAGGTCCCCGTGTGCTTTTTTGAGCAAGACACTCACCAGGTTTTTCACGCTATTCCTGATATCCACCTGTTTCACAGAAGGTAAATAGATTTGGAAGCAGTTAATATGGAGGAGGGGGGGCACCAGCTCCTTTCTTCTACCTAAGTCTACTTGTTTAAAGAAATTTTAGGGTGCAATCCTACATGTCTCTTGCTGAATTCACTGGGGCTTTGTAAAACCACTCAGGGTTGCACAGTTAGTCAATTAAGTGTATGAGTTTTACTTGATTGATTGATTGATCGATCAATTTATTATACTTGCCAAAAATGTACCCTGGAGGGGGGGGCAGTTGTTCTGAAGGGAGAAGCATGATTAACCGTTCCTTTTTCCAGGGTTCACAGGTAGGTTATTTCCACAATCTTCCGCTGAAACCCAAATCCTCTTTGCCACTGTACCCCCCACAAGTGCAGAGCTCCCCCATTGCTCCTTTGGATGGGTGGAAGTACAGCTGGAGGGCCATTCTGGGGGCAGGGAGGGACTAAGGCAGGCATCCCCAAACCTCAGCCCTCCAGATGTTTTGGACTACAATTCCCATCATCCCTGACCACTGGTCCTGTTAGCTAGGGATCATGGGAGTTGTAGGCCAAAACATCTGGAGGGCCGCACTTTGGGGATGCCTGGACTAAGGCAACCCTGGATCCTGAGCCAGCCCTACTGTTGTCCCTTGATAGCACTGGGAGGGGGGGGATCCAGGGCTGATTACTGCACCAGTATATTAATTTTATGCAAGTTTAATTGTTGCGAGGCCCCCCAGAAATTCCTGGGAGTTGTGGTTTGGCAAGGGCACCGAGGATTTTCTGTTAAAATTGATTAAAAAATTAGAAAGAAAGAAAGAAAGAAAGAAAGAAAGAAAGAAAGAAAGAAAGAAAGAAAGAAAGAAAGAAAGTACTCTCAAATTCCAAATGCACATAAAAACTTCAGCATCCTAGCAAATTCTTTGCTGAATATATTGCAATAAGAGACAGCATACCTTCTGTGCATAGGCATCCAATTCCTTAAACTTTGCCAAGTCTATTTGTATTGATTTCTTATTGGATTTATCCCATGGATAATCTAGGAACAAACATGGAAAAGTCATTCTAGAAACAGTGGGGAAAGGCAGGGGGAGGAAAGGATGACCTATAATGTGATTTAAAGGGTGGGAATACAGGGAACTAATAGGGAATAGAGATAGGGAGTCTTTTCTGCTTCTCCCCAAGTGAAATACAGCAGCAGGGAGTAGAGGCGCTTCAGCTGTGACCAACATTGCTCTGCTTAAAAGGACGCAGAGAGAAGGAAGGAGAGGGAGAATGCTGAACCAGGCAGGGTTTTGATCTGATCTTGCAAGACTGTTTTTGAGTACAGTACACAAGGTATATGGCAGGCATCCCCAAACTGCGGCCCTCCAGATGTTTTGGCCTACAACTCCCATGATCCCTAGCTAACAGGATCAGTGGTCAGGGATGATGGGTGTTGTAGTCCAAAACATCTGGAGGGCCGAAGTTTGGGGATGCCTGGTATATGGCATGGTTTGCACTTCCCATTGGAACAGCTGGTACCTCCTTAGATTAAGACAGGCGAACTAATATCAGTGTACTGGAAGAAGCAAAGATCACCAGTGTTGAAGCAATGATTCAAGAACAAGGGAAGCGTTCGGGGTGAGTTCTGGAACCCCTTTTTCTAGGGGAAAAAACACTGAGTGCAGTTAATTTTTACCATTCAAGCCCTGTTCCCAGGGTATCTCAAGAGGTGGGTGCAGAGGTGTAGCTAGGGGGGAGGGGGCAATGGGCACCACACCGCAGGGGGCGACACTCCCCGCGGGGCCTGCAGCGTGCCCAAGCCACACATCTCTCCTGGGAGTGATGTGGTGGCTTGGGCCCCCGAATGGCTAGCTACGCCACTGGGTGGTTGAGTGACGGGCTCATAAAATGATTTCCTAAGATACGCAACACTACTAAGTGAAGTACTATTAATATACTGTAATACAGCAGGGGATCTTTGGCCCTCCAGATGCTGGGGAATGACAACTCCCATCATCCCTGGCCATGCTTGCTGGGACTAACAGGTGTTGTCATCCAACAACATCTGGAGGGCCAAAGGTTGCCGGCAGCTGATATAGATGAGGGTCCAGATCAATAGCCATATATAAGCATAAGAAAGGACTTCTATTTACCATACAGATCTTCTTCCTGAGGCAGCATAGATGCTTGTACTCCTCCCATCTTGAAAGCCTACAAAATGTTTGTGTTAGGATGAGACGAGATGTGCATTAAAGCATATTGAGAGCCAGTGTGGTGTGGTGATTAAGAGCAGTGGACTCGTAATCTGGGGAACCGGGTTCGCGCCTCCACTCCTCCACATGCAGCTGCTGGGTGGCCTTGGGCTAGTCACACTTCTCTGAAGTCTCTCAGCCTCACTCACCTCACAGAGTGTTTGTTGTTGGGGAGGAAGGGAAAGGAGATTGTGAGCCGCTTTGAGACTCCTTAGGGTAGTGATAAAGCGGGATATCAAATCCAAACTCTTCTCTTCAAACTCTTCTTCATATATTGCAACTCCCATCGTCCCTGATCATCGGCCATGCTGGCTGGGACTGGTGGGAAGCAGCTCTGCACAGCCCCAGATAACCCATCCCCAATCTGTTGCCCTTATGCCAGTCTGACTTTCATAACTGCCCTTAATGCAACAACAGAACCTGTGGCTTCTCAGAGGCTGCTGGATTCCCCACCGCCATTCAACCAAAGGTGGCGGATGATGGGAGATGCAGGCTAGCAACTCCTGGAGGGCCTCAGGCTCCCCATCCTTTCTTAATGCATTGTGGGAATTGTAGTTTGGCATCTTGCCGCCTTCAAAGAATTACTAAGTGTTTCCTTTTGAACACATCAGCATCAGCATAATATATATATATGAAGGGGAACTAACTTGCACCACCCTAAATCCGACTCCGCTGGATGGAATCCCAACAGTTTTACTATGGAGACCAGTACCCCCTATGTAGGTTGAGACTGCCTTCTAAAGATGCAATCCTAACCATGTCTATTTAGAAATATCTGAAGAAGTGTGCATGCACATGAAAGCTCATACCAAAATAAAAACTTAGTTGGTCTTTAAGGTGCTACTGAAGGAATTTTTTTATTTTATTTAGAAATAAGTCCCATTGAATTCGGTTTGGCTTGCTCCCAGGCAAGTGGGGTTAGTCTTGCAGCCTAAAGTAGCTTTATCTGCTTTCCCTGATTGCAGCCTAAAGTGGCATCCACACAAGATCCTCCCTATTCCAGTGTTGTCCTGGGCGCCCCCCCCCTTTTAAATACCAGGTTTTTCAATCCTTGGGAAGTCCAAAATGGACATACAGTAATGGAAAAGCTCCTTTGTGCTTGGCCAGTGCAAGGAGCAAGGAGACCACAAGGAGACCCCCAGAGCAAAATTCCCACATCATACTTGGGACAATAATCAACAAAAGATTGTTTCTTTTCTTAAAGAATAATAATAATTTTGTTTCTTTTTCTTATAAAAGAGCAATGCAATCACACACATCTTTTCTTTTGGAATACAAAAGGACCTCGCAGCTCAGTTGCGCAACCGGGAGAATTCTTGCATATTGTGTTTAAAGCCACTGCCTGGTGCCTACTGTAACTTATCAAATGAGCCCGCAAGTTACTAGCCCACAACATTTACACTTGCTCACACTGACCTCATGAAACGGAGGGGTGTGCTAAATTGTTCCTCTGACCTGCAAAGTTCATGGAATGAGATCTTGCCTGAAAACTCTCCTAGAATTCCAGCCTGCAAAACTTAACCAGTTACTAATTAGACAAGTTCCTATACCCAGTCGGTTGTTTCAACCCTCTTTCTAAGAAATGCAAGCAAATTAAGATGCTTTGGTTACCTTGGGGGGGGGGGCGCAGATGCTCAGCGGAGACGTCCAGGAGATTACTTTTTTCCTGCTTTGGAGAAAAAGTTCTGCTGCCGTAGAGACTATTTCTCTCGAGGTGCTCCTTGGATGAACAGCTAAGTGCTTCAAGCCAGGAATGAAATGCCCAAGTGGAGGGGTATGGCTTGATCTGGGTTTATCAAACGCTTGCTTGGAGACCTTGGCGTTAGGATAAGAATAGCAGGAAGAGCATCCATGAAGTCAAAACAAAGGGGAAACCATAACATGTTTTAGCAAACCAGCGCTGGAGTGTGTCAAAGTTCCCTGTGTGGGGAAGCGCAGATCCAGAAGGTGTCCCCATTGCTCATTTCCTTTCCTCTCCTGTGCTTCCCAGAAACTGGTATTCTTCAGAAGCATTTTGGCCTCCAGCTGTGGAGGCAGAGCATAGCCATCAACAGGGCCTTCTTAAGCGTATCTGGCGCCCTGGCGCCGTGGTGCGAAGATCCCTCCGGCGCCCACCCCCACCCCGTTTCGCAGCACGGCTGTCTGGCGGGCGCAGCACGCAGTGCGGCTGCCATGGGCGCAGCAGCACAGCGTCCCCCCTGGCGGCCCGGTGCCCTGGCGCATTGCGCCACCCCAGCCTTGCCTTAGAGCCGGCCCTGGCCATCAGTGCTAATACTGTAGCCCTCTCCTCCAAGGATGTGTCTAATGCTCTTTTAAAGCCATCCAAGTTTTGGGAACAAGTTCCATAGTTTAACTATGTGCTCCATGGAAAAAGTACTATCTTCTATCTTTCTTGAATCTAGTGTTATAAGGGGCGGGAGGCAGGGGCGTAGCTAGCTCCCCCAGTACCCGGTGCGGCGGGGACGGAGTGACCCACCCACAGGGCTGCCACCACAGCAATCCTCGCACAGCGCCAGAGGAGGGTGAAAGGTTGTTTTCTGCTGCTCTAGAGAAGCGGACACGGAGCAATGGATTCAAACTACAAGAAAGAAGATTCCACCTAAACATTAGCAAGAACTTCCTGACAGTAAGAGCTGTTCGGCAGTGGAATTTGCTACCAAGGAGTGTGGTGGAGTCTCCTTCTTTGGAGGTATTTAAGCAGAGGCTTGACAGGCATATGTCAAGAATGCTTTGATGGTGTTTCCTGCTTGGCAGGGGGTTGGACTGGATGGCCCTTGTGGTCTCTTCCAACTCTATGATTCTATGGGAGTGCCCGCCGCCTGTGCGACTGCACACCGCCCAGGGTGCAAGCACTGACCACCGGGGGTGT
>NW_028291081.1:0-128712 GCF_965207765.1 Zootoca vivipara | reverse complement strand
GTTGCTTACTCTTGAGTAGAACTGCATATTCACTCCAGGAATACGCACCTTTGTCAAATGAGTCAAATTGAAGCAAAACACATTGTTGGAGTGTCAGAATGCATAGATAGAAGGCAAATAAGCGTTCCATGGCTTTATTTCGCTTAGTTGCTTACTCTTGAGTAGAACTGCATATTCACTCCAGGAATAAGCACATTTGTCAAATGAGTCAAATTGAAGCAAAACACATTGTTGGAGTGTCAGAATGCATAGATAGAAGGCAAATAAGCGTTCCATGGCTTTATTTCGCTTAGTTGCTTACTCTTGAGTAGAACTGCATATTCACTCCAGGAATAAGTACCTTTGTCAAATGAGTCAAATTGAAGCAAAACACATTGTTGGAGTGTCAGAATGCATAGATAGAAGGCAAATAAGCGTTCCATGGCTTTATTTCGCTTTGTTGCTTACTCTTGAGTAGAACTGCATATTCACTCCAGGAATAAGCACATTTGTCAAATGAGTCAAATTGAAGCAAAACACATTGTTGGAGTGTCAGAATGCATAGTTAGAAGGCAAATAAGCGTTCCATGGCTTTATTTCGCTTAGTTGCTTACTCTTGAGTAGAACTGCATATTCACTCCAGAAATAAGCATCTTTTTAAAATGAGCCAAATTGAAGCAGAAAACATTGTTGGAGTGTCAGAATGCATAGATAGAAGGCAAATAAGCGTTCCATGGCTTTATTTCGCTTAGTTGCTTACTCTTGAGTAGAACTGCATATTCACTCCAGGAATAAGCACATTTGTCAAATGAGTCAGATTGAAGCAAAACACATTGTTGGAGTGTCAGAATGCATAGATAGAAAGCAAATAAGCGTTCCATGGCTTTATTTCGCTTAGTTGCTTACTCTTGAGTAGAACTGCATATTCACTCCAGGAATAAGCACATTTGTCAAATGAGTCAAATTGAAGCAAAACACATTCTTGGAGTGTCAGAATGCATAGATAGAAGGCAAATAAGCGTTCCATGGCTTTATTTCGCTTAGTTGCTTACTCTTGAGTAGAACTGCATATTCACTCCAGGAATACGCACCTTTGTCAAATGAGTCAAATTGAAGCAAAACACATTGTTGGAGTGTCAGAATGCATAGATAGAAGTCAAATAAGCGTTCCATGGCTTTATTTCGCTTAGTTGCTTACTCTTGAGTAGAACTGCATATTCACTCCAGGAATAAGCACCTTTGTCAAATGAGTCAAATTGAAGCAAAACACATTGTTGGAGTGTCAGAATGCATAGATAGAGGGCAAATAAGCGTTCCATGGCTTTATTTCGCTTAGTTGCTTACTCTTGAGTAGAACTGCATATTCACTCCAGGAATAAGCACATTTGTCAAATGAGTCAAATTGAAGCAAAACACATTGTTGGAGTGTCAGAATGCATAGATAGAAGGCAAATAAGCGTTCCATGGCTTTATTTCGCTTAGTTGCTTACTCTTGAGTAGAACTGCATATTCACTCCAGGAATACGCACCTTTGTCAAATGAGTCAAATTGAAGCAAAACACATTGTTGGAGTGTCAGAATGCATAGATAGAAGGCAAATAAGCGTTCCATGGCTTTATTTCGCTTAGTTGCTTACTCTTGAGTAGAACTGCATATTCACTCCAGGAATACGCACCTTTGTCAAATGAGTCAAATTGAAGCAAAACACATTGTTGGAGTGTCAGAATGCATAGATAGAAGGCAAATAAGCGTTCCATGGCTTTATTTCGCTTAGTTGCTTACTCTTGAGTAGAACTGCATATTCACTCCAGGAATACGCACCTTTGTCAAATGAGTCAAATTGAAGCAAAACACATTGTTGGAGTGTCAGAATGCATAGATAGAAGGCATATAAGCGTTCCATGGCTTTATTTCGCTTAGTTGCTTACTCACGAGTAGAACTGCATATTCACTCCAGGAATACGCACCATTGTCAAATGAGTCAAATTGAAGCAAAACACATTGTTGGAGTGTCAGAATGCATAGATAGAAGTCAAATAAGCGTTCCATGGCTTTATTTCGCTTAGTTGCTTACTCTAGAGTAGAACTGCATATTCACTCCAGGAATAAGCACATTTGTCAAATGAGTCAAATTGAAGCAAAACACATTGTTGGAGTGTCAGAATGCATAGATAGAGGGCAAATAAGCGTTCCATGGCTTTATTTCGCTTAGTTGCTTACTCTTGAGTAGAACTGCATATTCACTCCAGGAATAAGCACATTTGTCAAATGAGTCAAATTGAAGCAAAACACATTGTTGGAGTGTCAGAATGCATAGATAGAAGGCAAATAAGCGTTCCATGGCTTTATTTCGCTTAGTTGCTTACTCTTGAGTAGAACTGCATATTCACTCCAGAGATAAGCATCTTTTTAAAATGAGCAAAATTGAAGCAGAAAACATTGTTGGAGTGTCAGAATGCATAGTTAGAAGGCAAATAAGCGTTCCATGGCTTTATTTCGCTTAGTTGCTTACTCTTGAGTAGAACTGCATTTTCACTCCAGAAATAAGCATCTTTTTAAAATGAGCCAAATTGAAGCAGAAAACATTGTTGGAGTGTCAGAATGCATAGATAGAAGGCAAATAAGCGTTCCATGGCTTTATTTCGCTTAGTTGCTTACTCTTGAGTAGAACTGCATATTCACTCCAGGAATACGCACCTTTGTCAAATGAGTCAAATTGAAGCAAAACACATTGTTGGAGTGTCAGAATGCATAGATAGAAGGCAAATAAGCGTTCCATGGCTTTATTTCGCTTAGTTGCTTACTCTTGAGTAGAACTGCATATTCACTCCAGGAATAAGCACATTTGTCAAATGAGTCAAATTGAAGCAAAACACATTGTTGGAGTGTCAGAATGCATAGATAGAAGGCAAATAAGCGTTCCATGGCTTTATTTCGCTTAGTTGCTTACTCTTGAGTAGAACTGCATATTCACTCCAGGAATGAGCACATTTGTCAAATGAGTCAAATTGAAGCAGAAAACATTGTTGGAGTGTCAGAATGCATAGTTAGAAGGCAAATAAGCGTCCCATGGCTTTATTTCGCTTAGTTGCTTACTCTTGAGTAGAACTGCATTTTCACTCCAGAAATAAGCATCTTTTTAAAATGAGCCAAATTGAAGCAGAAAACATTGTTGGAGTGTCAGAATGCATAGATAGAGGGCATATAAGCGTTCCATGGCTTTATTTCGCTTAGTTGCTTACTCTTGAGTAGAACTGCATATTCACTCCAGGAATGAGCACATTTGTCAAATGAGCCAAATTGAAGCAGAAAACATTGTTGGAGTGTCAGAATGCATAGTTAGAAGGCAAATAAGCGTTCCATGGCTTTATTTCGCTTAGTTGCTTACTCTTGAGTAGAACTGCATTTTCACTCCAGAAATAAGCATCTTTTTAAAATGAGCCAAATTGAAGCAGAAAACATTGTTGGAGTGTCAGAATGCATAGATAGAGGGCATATAAGCGTTCCATGGCTTTATTTCGCTTAGTTGCTTACTCTTGAGTAGAACTGCATATTCACTCCAGGAATAAGCACATTTGTCAAATGAGTCAAATTGAAGCAAAACACATTGTTGGAGTGTCAGAATGCATAGATAGAAGGCAAATAAGCGTTCCATGGCTTTATTTCGCTTAGTTGCTTACTCTTGAGTAGAACTGCATATTCACTCCAGGAATAAGCACATTTGTCAAATGAGTCAAATTGAAGCAAAACACATTGTTGGAGTGTCAGAATGCATAGATAGAAGGCAAATAAGCGTTCCATGGCTTTATTTCACTTAGTTGCTTACTCTTGAGTAGAACTGCATATTCACTCCAGGAATAAGCACATTTGTCAAATGAGTCAAATTGAAGCAAAACACATTGTTGGAGTGTCAGAATGCATAGATAGAGGGCAAATAAGCGTTCCATGGCTTTATTTCGCTTAGTTGCTTACTCTTGAGTAGAACTGCATATTCACTCCAGGAATAAGCACATTTGTCAAATGAGTCAAATTGAAGCAAAACACATTGTTGGAGTGTCAGAATGCATAGATAGAAGGCAAATAAGCGTTCCATGGCTTTATTTCGCTTAGTTGCTTACTCTTGAGTAGAACTGCATATTCACTCCAGGAATAAGCACATTTGTCAAATGAGTCAAATTGAAGCAAAACACATTGTTGGAGTGTCAGAATGCATAGATAGAAGGCAAATAAGCGTTCCATGGCTTTATTTCGCTTAGTTGCTTACTCTTGAGTAGAACTGCATATTCACTCCAGGAATACGCACCTTTGTCAAATGAGTCAAATTGAAGCAAAACACATTGTTGGAGTGTCAGAATGCATAGATAGAAGGCAAATAAGCGTTCCATGGCTTTATTTCGCTTAGTTGCTTACTCTTGAGTAGAACTGCATATTCACTCCAGGAATAAGCACATTTGTCAAATGAGTCAAATTGAAGCAAAACACATTGTTGGAGTGTCAGAATGCATAGATAGAAGGCAAATAAGCGTTCCATGGCTTTATTTCGCTTAGTTGCTTACTCTTGAGTAGAACTGCATATTCACTCCAGGAATAAGCACATTTGTCAAATGAGTCAGATTGAAGCAAAACACATTGTTGGAGTGTCAGAATGCATAGATAGAAGGCAAATAAGCGTTCCATGGCTTTATTTCGCTTAGTTGCTTACTCTTGAGTAGAACTGCATATTCACTCCAGGAATAAGCACATTTGTCAAATGAGTCAAATTGAAGCAAAACACATTGTTGGAGTGTCAGAATGCATAGATAGAAGGCAAATAAGCGTTCCATGGCTTTATTTCGCTTAGTTGCTTACTCTTGAGTAGAACTGCATATTCACTCCAGGAATACGCACCTTTGTCAAATGAGTCAAATTGAAGCAAAACACATTGTTGGAGTGTCAGAATGCATAGATAGAAGGCAAATAAGCGTTCCATGGCTTTATTTCGCTTAGTTGCTTACTCTTGAGTAGAACTGCATATTCACTCCAGGAATAAGTACCTTTGTCAAATGAGTCAAATTGAAGCAAAACACATTGTTGGAGTGTCAGAATGCATAGATAGAAGGCAAATAAGCGTTCCATGGCTTTATTTCGCTTAGTTGCTTACTCTTGAGTAGAACTGCATATTCACTCCAGGAATACGCACCTTTGTCAAATGAGTCAAATTGAAGCAAAACACATTGTTGGAGTGTCAGAATGCATAGATAGAAGGCAAATAAGCGTTCCATGGCTTTATTTCGCTGTTGCTTACTCTTGAGTAGAACTGCATATTCACTCCAGGAATAAGCACATTTGTCAAATGAGTCAAATTGAAGCAAAACACATTGTTGGAGTGTCAGAATGCATAGTTAGAAGGCAAATAAGCGTTCCATGGCTTTATTTCGCTTAGTTGCTTACTCTTGAGTAGAACTGCATATTCACTCCAGAAATAAGCATCTTTTTAAAATGAGCCAAATTGAAGCAGAAAACATTGTTGGAGTGTCAGAATGCATAGTTAGACGGCAAATAAGCGTTCCATGGCTTTATTTCGCTTAGTTGCTTACTCTTGAGTAGAACTGCATATTCACTCCAGAAATAAGCATCTTTTTAAAATGAGCCAAATTGAAGCAGAAAACATTGTTGGAGTGTCAGAATGCATAGATAGAAGGCAAATAAGCGTTCCATGGTTTATTTCGCTTAGTTGCTTACTCTTGAGTAGAACTGCATATTCACTCCAGGAATACGCACCTTTGTCAAATGAGTCAAATTGAAGCAAAACACATTGTTGGAGTGTCAGAATGCATAGATAGAAGGCAAATAAGCGTTCCATGGCTTTATTTCGCTTAGTTGCTTACTCTTGAGTAGAACTGCATATTCACTCCAGGAATAAGCACATTTGTCAAATGAGTCAAATTGAAGCAAAACACATTGTTGGAGTGTCAGAATGCATAGATAGAAGGCAAATAAGCGTTCCATGGCTTTATTTCGCTTAGTTGCTTACTCTTGAGTAGAACTGCATATTCACTCCAGGAATGAGCACATTTGTCAAATGAGTCAAATTGAAGCAAAACACATTGTTGGAGTGTCAGAATGCATAGATAGAGGGCATATAAGCGTTCCATGGCTTTATTTCGCTTAGTTGCTTACTCACGAGTAGAACTGCATATTCACTCCAGGAATACGCACATTTGTCAAATGAGTCAAATTGAAGCAAAACACATTGTTGGAGTGTCAGAATGCATAGATAGAAGGCAAATAAGCGTTCCATGGCTTTATTTCGCTTAGTTGCTTACTCTTGAGTAGAACTGCATATTCACTCCAGGAATAAGCACATTTGTCAAATGAGTCAAATTGAAGCAAAACACATTGTTGGAGTGTCAGAATGCATAGATAGAAGGCAAATAAGCGTTCCATGGCTTTATTTCGCTTAGTTGCTTACTCTTGAGTAGAACTGCATATTCACTCCAGGAATACGCACCTTTGTCAAATGAGTCAAATTGAAGCAAAACACATTGTTGGAGTGTCAGAATGCATAGATAGAAGGCAAATAAGCGTTCCATGGCTTTATTTCGCTTAGTTGCTTACTCTTGAGTAGAACTGCATATTCACTCCAGGAATAAGCACATTTGTCAAATGAGTCAAATTGAAGCAAAACACATTGTTGGAGTGTCAGAATGCATAGATAGAAGGCAAATAAGCGTTCTATGGCTTTATTTCGCTTAGTTGCTTACTCTTGAGTAGAACTGCATATTCACTCCAGGAATAAGTACCTTTGTCAAATGAGTCAAATTGAAGCAAAACACATTGTTGGAGTGTCAGAATGCATAGATAGAAGGCAAATAAGCGTTCCATGGCTTTATTTCGCTTAGTTGCTTACTCTTGAGTAGAACTGCATATTCACTCCAGGAATAAGTACCTTTGTCAAATGAGTCAAATTGAAGCAAAACACATTGTTGGAGTGTCAGAATGCATAGATAGAAGGCAAATAAGCGTTCCATGGCTTTATTTCGCTTAGTTGCTTACTCTTGAGTAGAACTGCATATTCACTCCAGGAATAAGCACATTTGTCAAATGAGTCAGATTGAAGCAAAACACATTGTTGGAGTGTCAGAATGCATAGATAGAAGGCAAATAAGCGTTCCATGGCTTTATTTCGCTTAGTTGCTTACTCTTGAGTAGAACTGCATATTCACTCCAGGAATAAGCACATTTGTCAAATGAGTCAAATTGAAGCAAAACACATTGTTGGAGTGTCAGAATGCATAGTTAGAAGGCAAATAAGCGTTCCATGGCTTTATTTCGCTTAGTTGCTTACTCTTGAGTAGAACTGCATATTCACTCCAGAAATAAGCATCTTTTTAAAATGAGCCAAATTGAAGCAGAAAACATTGTTGGAGTGTCAGAATGCATAGATAGAAGGCAAATAAGCGTTCCATGGCTTTATTTCGCTTAGTTGCTTACTCTTGAGTAGAACTGCATATTCATTCCAGGAATACGCACCTTTGTCAAATGAGTCAAATTGAAGCAAAACACATTGTTGGAGTGTCAGAATGCATAGATAGAAGGCAAATAAGCGTTCTATGGCTTTATTTCGCTTAGTTGCTTACTCTTGAGTAGAACTGCATATTCACTCCAGGAATACGCACCTTTGTCAAATGAGTCAAATTGAAGCAAAACACATTGTTGGAGTGTCAGAATGCATAGATAGAAGGCAAATAAGCGTTCCATGGCTTTATTTCGCTTAGTTGCTTACTCTTGAGTAGAACTGCATATTCACTCCAGGAATGAGCACATTTGTCAAATGAGTCAGATTGAAGCAAAACACATTGTTGGAGTGTTAGAATGCATAGATAGAAGGCAAATAAGCGTTCCATGGCTTTATTTCGTTTAGTTGCTTACTCTTGAGTAGAACTGCATATTCACTCCAGGAATACGCACCTTTGTCAAATGAGTCAAATTGAAGCAAAACACATTGTTGGAGTGTCAGAATGCATAGATAGAAGGCAAATAAGCGTTCCATGGCTTTATTTCGCTTAGTTGCTTACTCTTGAGTAGAACTGCATATTCACTCCAGGAATAAGCACATTTGTCAAATGAGTCAAATTGAAGCAAAACACATTGTTGGAGTGTCAGAATGCATAGATAGAAGGCAAATAAGCGTTCCATGGCTTTATTTCGCTTAGTTGCTTACTCTTGAGTAGAACTGCATATTCACTCCAGGAATAAGCACATTTGTCAAATGAGTCAGATTGAAGCAAAACACATTGTTGGAGTGTCAGAATGCATAGATAGAAAGCAAATAAGCGTTCCATGGCTTCATTTCGCTTAGTTGCTTACTCTTGAGTAGAACTGCATATTCACTCCAGGAATAAGCACATTTGTCAAATGAGTCAAATTGAAGCAAAACACATTGTTGGAGTGTCAGAATGCATAGATAGAAGGCAAATAAGCGTTCCATGGCTTTATTTCGCTTAGTTGCTTACTCTTGAGTAGAACTGCATATTCACTCCAGGAATACGCACCTTTGTCAAATGAGTCAAATTGAAGCAAAACACATTGTTGGAGTGTCAGAATGCATAGAAGTCAAATAAGCGTTCCATGGCTTTATTTCGCTTAGTTGCTTACTCTTGAGTAGAACTGCATATTCACTCCAGGAATAAGCACATTTGTCAAATGAGTCAAATTGAAGCAAAACACATTGTTGGAGTGTAAGAATGCATAGATAGAGGGCAAATAAGCGTTCCATGGCTTTATTTCGCTTAGTTGCTTACTCTTGAGTAGAACTGCATATTCACTCCAGGAATAAGCACATTTGTCAAATGAGTCAAATTGAAGCAAAACACATTGTTGGAGTGTCAGAATGCATAGATAGAAGGCAAATAAGCGTTCCATGGCTTTATTTCGCTTAGTTGCTTACTCTTGAGTAGAACTGCATATTCACTCCAGGAATAAGCACATTTGTCAAATGAGTCAAATTGAAGCAAAACACATTGTTGGAGTGTCAGAATGCATAGATAGAGGGCAAATAAGCGTCCCATGGCTTTATTTCGCTTAGTTGCTTACTCTTGAGTAGAACTGCATATTCACTCCAGGAATAAGCACATTTGTCAAATGAGTCAAATTGAAGCAAAACACATTGTTGGAGTGTCAGAATGCATAGATAGAAGGCAAATAAGCGTTCCATGGCTTTATTTCGCTTAGTTGCTTACTCTTGAGTAGAACTGCATATTCACTCCAGGAATACGCACCTTTGTCAAATGAGTCAAATTGAAGCAAAACACATTGTTGGAGTGTCAGAATGCATAGATAGAAGGCAAATAAGCGTTCCATGGCTTTATTTCGCTTAGTTGCTTACTCTTGAGTAGAACTGCATATTCACTCCAGGAATACGCACCTTTGTCAAATGAGTCAAATTGAAGCAAAACACATTGTTGGAGTGTCAGAATGCATAGATAGAAGGCAAATAAGCGTTCCATGGCTTTATTTCGCTTAGTTGCTTACTCTTGAGTAGAACTGCATATTCACTCCAGGAATACGCACCTTTGTCAAATGAGTCAAATTGAAGCAAAACACATTGTTGGAGTGTCAGAATGCATAGATAGAAGGCATATAAGCGTTCCATGGCTTTATTTCGCTTAGTTGCTTACTCACGAGTAGAACTGCATATTCACTCCAGGAATACGCACCATTGTCAAATGAGTCAAATTGAAGCAAAACACATTGTTGGAGTGTCAGAATGCATAGATAGAAGTCAAATAAGCGTTCCATGGCTTTATTTCGCTTAGTTGCTTACTCTTGAGTAGAACTGCATATTCACTCCAGGAATAAGCACATTTGTCAAATGAGTCAAATTGAAGCAAAACACATTGTTGGAGTGTCAGAATGCATAGATAGAGGGCAAATAAGCGTTCCATGGCTTTATTTCGCTTAGTTGCTTACTCTTGAGTAGAACTGCATATTCACTCCAGGAATAAGCACATTTGTCAAATGAGTCAAATTGAAGCAAAACACATTGTTGGAGTGTCAGAATGCATAGATAGAAGGCAAATAAGCGTTCCATGGCTTTATTTCGCTTAGTTGCTTACTCTTGAGTAGAACTGCATATTCACTCCAGAGATAAGCATCTTTTTAAAATGAGCCAAATTGAAGCAGAAAACATTGTTGGAGTGTCAGAATGCATAGTTAGAAGGCAAATAAGCGTTCCATGGCTTTATTTCGCTTAGTTGCTTACTCTTGAGTAGACCTGCATATTCACTCCAGGAATACGCACCTTTGTCAAATGAGTCAAATTGAAGCAAAACACATTGTTGGAGTGTCAGAATGCATAGATAGAAGGCAAATAAGCGTTCCATGGCTTTATTTCGCTTAGTTGCTTACTCTTGAGTAGAACTGCATATTCACTCCAGGAATAAGCACATTTGTCAAATGAGTCAAATTGAAGCAAAACACATTGTTGGAGTGTCAGAATGCATAGATAGAAGACAAATAAGCGTTCCATGGCTTTATTTCGCTTAGTTGCTTACTCTTGAGTAGAACTGCATATTCACTCCAGGAATGAGCACATTTGTCAAATGAGTCAAATTGAAGCAGAAAACATTGTTGGAGTGTCAGAATGCATAGTTAGAAGGCAAATAAGCGTTCCATGGCTTTATTTCGCTTAGTTGCTTACTCTTGAGTAGAACTGCATTTTCACTCCAGAAATAAGCACATTTGTCAAATGAGTCAAATTGAAGCAAAACACATTGTTGGAGTGTCAGAATGCATAGATAGAAGGCAAATAAGCGTTCCATGGCTTTATTTCGCTTAGTTGCTTACTCTTGAGTAGAACTGCATATTCACTCCAGGAATGAGCACATTTGTCAAATGAGTCAAATTGAAGCAGAAAACATTGTTGGAGTGTCAGAATGCATAGTTAGAAGGCAAATAAGCGTTCCATGGCTTTATTTCGCTTAGTTGCTTACTCTTGAGTAGAACTGCATTTTCACTCCAGAAATAAGCATCTTTTTAAAATGAGCCAAATTGAAGCAGAAAACATTGTTGGAGTGTCAGAATGCATAGATAGAGGGCATATAAGCGTTCCATGGCTTTATTTCGCTTAGTTGCTTACTCTTGAGTAGAACTGCATATTCACTCCAGGAATAAGCACATTTGTCAAATGAGTCAAATTGAAGCAAAACACATTGTTGGAGTGTCAGAATGCATAGATAGAAGGCAAATAAGCGTTCCATGGCTTTATTTCGCTTAGTTGCTTACTCTTGAGTAGAACTGCATATTCACTCCAGGAATAAGCACATTTGTCAAATGAGTCAAATTGAAGCAAAACACATTGTTGGAGTGTCAGAATGCATAGATAGAAGGCAAATAAGCGTTCCATGGCTTTATTTCGCTTAGTTGCTTACTCTTGAGTAGAACTGCATATTCACTCCAGGAATAAGCACATTTGTCAAATGAGTCAAATTGAAGCAAAACACATTGTTGGAGTGTCAGAATGCATAGATAGAGGGCAAATAAGCGTTCCATGGCTTTATTTCGCTTAGTTGCTTACTCTTGAGTAGAACTGCATATTCACTCCAGGAATAAGCACATTTGTCAAATGAGTCAAATTGAAGCAAAACACATTGTTGGAGTGTCAGAATGCATAGATAGAAGGCATATAAGCGTTCCATGGCTTTATTTCGCTTAGTTGCTTACTCTTGAGTAGAACTGCATATTCACTCCAGGAATAAGCACATTTGTCAAATGAGTCAAATTGAAGCAAAACACATTGTTGGAGTGTCAGAATGCATAGATAGAAGGCAAATAAGCGTTCCATGGCTTTATTTCGCTTAGTTGCTTACTCTTGAGTAGAACTGCATATTCACTCCAGGAATACGCACCTTTGTCAAATGAGTCAAATTGAAGCAAAACACATTGTTGGAGTGTCAGAATGCATAGATAGAAGGCAAATAAGCGTTCCATGGCTTTATTTCGCTTAGTTGCTTACTCTTGAGTAGAACTGCATATTCACTCCAGGAATAAGCACATTTGTCAAATGAGTCAGATTGAAGCAAAACACATTGTTGGAGTGTCAGAATGCATAGATAGAAGGCAAATAAGCGTTCCATGGCTTTATTTCGCTTAGTTGCTTACTCTTGAGTAGAACTGCATATTCACTCCAGGAATAAGCACATTTGTCAAATGAGTCAAATTGAAGCAAAACACATTGTTGGAGTGTCAGAATGCATAGATAGAAGGCAAATAAGCGTTCCATGGCTTTATTTCGCTTAGTTGCTTACTCTTGAGTAGAACTGCATATTCACTCCAGGAATACGCACCTTTGTCAAATGAGTCAAATTGAAGCAAAACACATTGTTGGAGTGTCAGAATGCATAGATAGAAGGCAAATAAGCGTTCCATGGCTTTATTTCGCTTAGTTGCTTACTCTTGAGTAGAACTGCATATTCACTCCAGGAATAAGTACCTTTGTCAAATGAGTCAAATTGAAGCAAAACACATTGTTGGAGTGTCAGAATGCATAGATAGAAGGCAAATAAGCGTTCCATGGCTTTATTTCGCTTAGTTGCTTACTCTTGAGTAGAACTGCATATTCACTCCAGGAATACGCACCTTTGTCAAATGAGTCAAATTGAAGCAAAACACATTGTTGGAGTGTCAGAATGCATAGATAGAAGGCAAATAAGCGTTCCATGGCTTTATTTCGCTTAGTTGCTTACTCTTGAGTAGAACTGCATATTCACTCCAGGAATAAGCACATTTTTCAAATGAGTCAAATTGAAGCAAAACACATTGTTGGAGTGTCAGAATGCATAGATAGAAGGCAAATAAGCGTTCCATGGCTTTATTTCGCTTAGTTGCTTACTCTTGAGTAGAACTGCATATTCACTCCAGGAATACGCACCTTTGTCAAATGAGTCAAATTGAAGCAAAACACATTGTTGGAGTGTCAGAATGCATAGATAGAAGGCAAATAAGCGTTCCATGGCTTTATTTCGCTTAGTTGCTTACTCTTGAGTAGAACTGCATATTCACTCCAGGAATAAGCACATTTTTCAAATGAGTCAAATTGAAGCAAAACACATTGTTGGAGTGTCAGAATGCATAGATAGAAGGCAAATAAGCGTTCCATGGCTTTATTTCGCTTAGTTGCTTACTCTTGAGTAGAACTGCATATTCACTCCAGGAATAAGCACATTTGTCAAATGAGTCAAATTGAAGCAAAACACATTGTTGGAGTGTCAGAATGCATAGATAGAAGGCAAATAAGCGTTCCATGGCTTTATTTCGCTTAGTTGCTTACTCTTGAGTAGAACTGCATATTCACTCCAGGAATGAGCACATTTGTCAAATGAGTCAAATTGAAGCAGAAAACATTGTTGGAGTGTCAGAATGCATAGTTAGAAGGCAAATAAGCGTTCCATGGCTTTATTTCGCTTAGTTGCTTACTCTTGAGTAGAACTGCATTTTCACTCCAGAAATAAGCACATTTGTCAAATGAGTCAAATTGAAGCAAAACACATTGTTGGAGTGTCAGAATGCATAGATAGAAGGCAAATAAGCGTTCCATGGCTTTATTTCGCTTAGTTGCTTACTCTTGAGTAGAACTGCATATTCACTCCAGGAATGAGCACATTTGTCAAATGAGTCAAATTGAAGCAGAAAACATTGTTGGAGTGTCAGAATGCATAGTTAGAAGGCAAATAAGCGTTCCATGGCTTTATTTCGCTTAGTTGCTTACTCTTGAGTAGAACTGCATTTTCACTCCAGAAATAAGCATCTTTTTAAAATGAGCCAAATTGAAGCAGAAAACATTGTTGGAGTGTCAGAATGCATAGATAGAGGGCATATAAGCGTTCCATGGCTTTATTTCGCTTAGTTGCTTACTCTTGAGTAGAACTGCATATTCACTCCAGGAATAAGCACATTTGTCAAATGAGTCAAATTGAAGCAAAACACATTGTTGGAGTGTCAGAATGCATAGATAGAAGGCAAATAAGCGTTCCATGGCTTTATTTCGCTTAGTTGCTTACTCTTGAGTAGAACTGCATATTCACTCCAGGAATACGCACCTTTGTCAAATGAGTCAAATTGAAGCAAAACACATTGTTGGAGTGTCAGAATGCATAGATAGAAGGCAAATAAGCGTTCCATGGCTTTATTTCGCTTAGTTGCTTACTCTTGAGTAGAACTGCATATTCACTCCAGGAATAAGCACATTTTTCAAATGAGTCAAATTGAAGCAAAACACATTGTTGGAGTGTCAGAATGCATAGATAGAAGGCAAATAAGCGTTCCATGGCTTTATTTCGCTTAGTTGCTTACTCTTGAGTAGAACTGCATATTCACTCCAGGAATAAGCACATTTGTCAAATGAGTCAAATTGAAGCAAAACACATTGTTGGAGTGTCAGAATGCATAGATAGAAGGCAAATAAGCGTTCCATGGCTTTATTTCGCTTAGTTGCTTACTCTTGAGTAGAACTGCATATTCACTCCAGGAATGAGCACATTTGTCAAATGAGTCAAATTGAAGCAGAAAACATTGTTGGAGTGTCAGAATGCATAGTTAGAAGGCAAATAAGCGTTCCATGGCTTTATTTCGCTTAGTTGCTTACTCTTGAGTAGAACTGCATTTTCACTCCAGAAATAAGCACATTTGTCAAATGAGTCAAATTGAAGCAAAACACATTGTTGGAGTGTCAGAATGCATAGATAGAAGGCAAATAAGCGTTCCATGGCTTTATTTCGCTTAGTTGCTTACTCTTGAGTAGAACTGCATATTCACTCCAGGAATGAGCACATTTGTCAAATGAGTCAAATTGAAGCAGAAAACATTGTTGGAGTGTCAGAATGCATAGTTAGAAGGCAAATAAGCGTTCCATGGCTTTATTTCGCTTAGTTGCTTACTCTTGAGTAGAACTGCATTTTCACTCCAGAAATAAGCATCTTTTTAAAATGAGCCAAATTGAAGCAGAAAACATTGTTGGAGTGTCAGAATGCATAGATAGAGGGCATATAAGCGTTCCATGGCTTTATTTCGCTTAGTTGCTTACTCTTGAGTAGAACTGCATATTCACTCCAGGAATAAGCACATTTGTCAAATGAGTCAAATTGAAGCAAAACACATTGTTGGAGTGTCAGAATGCATAGATAGAAGGCAAATAAGCGTTCCATGGCTTTATTTCGCTTAGTTGCTTACTCTTGAGTAGAACTGCATATTCACTCCAGGAATAAGCACATTTGTCAAATGAGTCAAATTGAAGCAAAACACATTGTTGGAGTGTCAGAATGCATAGATAGAAGGCAAATAAGCGTTCCATGGCTTTATTTCGCTTAGTTGCTTACTCTTGAGTAGAACTGCATATTCACTCCAGGAATAAGCACATTTGTCAAATGAGTCAAATTGAAGCAAAACACATTGTTGGAGTGTCAGAATGCATAGATAGAGGGCAAATAAGCGTTCCATGGCTTTATTTCGCTTAGTTGCTTACTCTTGAGTAGAACTGCATATTCACTCCAGGAATAAGCACATTTGTCAAATGAGTCAAATTGAAGCAAAACACATTGTTGGAGTGTCAGAATGCATAGATAGAAGGCAAATAAGCGTTCCATGGCTTTATTTCGCTTAGTTGCTTACTCTTGAGTAGAACTGCATATTCACTCCAGGAATAAGCACATTTGTCAAATGAGTCAAATTGAAGCAAAACACATTGTTGGAGTGTCAGAATGCATAGATAGAAGGCAAATAAGCGTTCCATGGCTTTATTTCGCTTAGTTGCTTACTCTTGAGTAGAACTGCATATTCACTCCAGGAATACGCACCTTTGTCAAATGAGTCAAATTGAAGCAAAACACATTGTTGGAGTGTCAGAATGCATAGATAGAAGGCAAATAAGCGTTCCATGGCTTTATTTCGCTTAGTTGCTTACTCTTGAGTAGAACTGCATATTCACTCCAGGAATAAGCACATTTTTCAAATGAGTCAAATTGAAGCAAAACACATTGTTGGAGTGTCAGAATGCATAGATAGAAGGCAAATAAGCGTTCCATGGCTTTATTTCGCTTAGTTGCTTACTCTTGAGTAGAACTGCATATTCACTCCAGGAATAAGCACATTTGTCAAATGAGTCAGATTGAAGCAAAACACATTGTTGGAGTGTCAGAATGCATAGATAGAAGGCAAATAAGCGTTCCATGGCTTTATTTCGCTTAGTTGCTTACTCTTGAGTAGAACTGCATATTCACTCCAGGAATAAGCACATTTGTCAAATGAGTCAAATTGAAGCAAAACACATTGTTGGAGTGTCAGAATGCATAGATAGAAGGCAAATAAGCGTTCCATGGCTTTATTTCGCTTAGTTGCTTACTCTTGAGTAGAACTGCATATTCACTCCAGGAATACGCACCTTTGTCAAATGAGTCAAATTGAAGCAAAACACATTGTTGGAGTGTCAGAATGCATAGATAGAAGGCAAATAAGCGTTCCATGGCTTTATTTCGCTTAGTTGCTTACTCTTGAGTAGAACTGCATATTCACTCCAGGAATAAGTACCTTTGTCAAATGAGTCAAATTGAAGCAAAACACATTGTTGGAGTGTCAGAATGCATAGATAGAAGGCAAATAAGCGTTCCATGGCTTTATTTCGCTTAGTTGCTTACTCTTGAGTAGAACTGCATATTCACTCCAGGAATACGCACCTTTGTCAAATGAGTCAAATTGAAGCAAAACACATTGTTGGAGTGTCAGAATGCATAGATAGAAGGCAAATAAGCGTTCCATGGCTTTATTTCGCTTAGTTGCTTACTCTTGAGTAGAACTGCATATTCACTCCAGGAATAAGCACATTTTTCAAATGAGTCAAATTGAAGCAAAACACATTGTTGGAGTGTCAGAATGCATAGATAGAAGGCAAATAAGCGTTCCATGGCTTTATTTCGCTTAGTTGCTTACTCTTGAGTAGAACTGCATATTCACTCCAGGAATACGCACCTTTGTCAAATGAGTCAAATTGAAGCAAAACACATTGTTGGAGTGTCAGAATGCATAGATAGAAGGCAAATAAGCGTTCCATGGCTTTATTTCGCTTAGTTGCTTACTCTTGAGTAGAACTGCATATTCACTCCAGGAATAAGCACATTTTTCAAATGAGTCAAATTGAAGCAAAACACATTGTTGGAGTGTCAGAATGCATAGATAGAAGGCAAATAAGCGTTCCATGGCTTTATTTCGCTTAGTTGCTTACTCTTGAGTAGAACTGCATATTCACTCCAGGAATAAGCACATTTGTCAAATGAGTCAGATTGAAGCAAAACACATTGTTGGAGTGTCAGAATGCATAGATAGAAGGCAAATAAGCGTTCCATGGCTTTATTTCGCTTAGTTGCTTACTCTTGAGTAGAACTGCATATTCACTCCAGGAATAAGCACATTTGTCAAATGAGTCAAATTGAAGCAAAACACATTGTTGGAGTGTCAGAATGCATAGATAGAAGGCAAATAAGCGTTCCATGGCTTTATTTCGCTTAGTTGCTTACTCTTGAGTAGAACTGCATATTCACTCCAGGAATACGCACCTTTGTCAAATGAGTCAAATTGAAGCAAAACACATTGTTGGAGTGTCAGAATGCATAGATAGAAGGCAAATAAGCGTTCCATGGCTTTATTTCGCTTAGTTGCTTACTCTTGAGTAGAACTGCATATTCACTCCAGGAATAAGTACCTTTGTCAAATGAGTCAAATTGAAGCAAAACACATTGTTGGAGTGTCAGAATGCATAGATAGAAGGCAAATAAGCGTTCCATGGCTTTATTTCGCTTAGTTGCTTACTCTTGAGTAGAACTGCATATTCACTCCAGGAATAAGCACATTTGTCAAATGAGTCAAATTGAAGCAAAACACATTGTTGGAGTGTCAGAATGCATAGATAGAAGGCAAATAAGCGTTCCATGGCTTTATTTCGCTTAGTTGCTTACTCTTGAGTAGAACTGCATATTCACTCCAGGAATAAGCACATTTGTCAAATGAGTCAGATTGAAGCAAAACACATTGTTGGAGTGTCAGAATGCATAGATAGAAGGCAAATAAGCGTTCCATGGCTTTATTTCGCTTAGTTGCTTACTCTTGAGTAGAACTGCATATTCACTCCAGGAATAAGCACATTTGTCAAATGAGTCAAATTGAAGCAAAACACATTGTTGGAGTGTCAGAATGCATAGTTAGAAGGCAAATAAGCGTTCCATGGCTTTATTTCGCTTAGTTGCTTACTCTTGAGTAGAACTGCATATTCACTCCAGAAATAAGCATCTTTTTAAAATGAGCCAAATTGAAGCAGAAAACATTGTTGGAGTGTCAGAATGCATAGATAGAAGGCAAATAAGCGTTCCATGGCTTTATTTCGCTTAGTTGCTTACTCTTGAGTAGAACTGCATATTCACTCCAGGAATAAGCACATTTGTCAAATGAGTCAAATTGAAGCAAAACACATTGTTGGAGTGTCAGAATGCATAGATAGAGGGCAAATAAGCGTTCCATGGCTTTATTTCGCTTAGTTGCTTACTCTTGAGTAGAACTGCATATTCACTCCAGGAATAAGCACATTTGTCAAATGAGTCAAATTGAAGCAAAACACATTGTTGGAGTGTCAGAATGCATAGATAGAAGGCAAATAAGCGTTCCATGGCTTTATTTCGCTTAGTTGCTTACTCTTGAGTAGAACTGCATATTCACTCCAGGAATAAGTACCTTTGTCAAATGAGTCAAATTGAAGCAAAACACATTGTTGGAGTGTCAGAATGCATAGATAGAAGGCAAATAAGCGTTCCATGGCTTTATTTCGCTTAGTTGCTTACTCTTGAGTAGAACTGCATATTCACTCCAGGAATAAGCACCTTTGTCAAATGAGTCAAATTGAAGCAAAACACATTGTTGGAGTGTCAGAATGCATAGATAGAAGGCAAATAAGCGTTCCATGGCTTTATTTCGCTTAGTTGCTTACTCTTGAGTAGAACTGCATATTCACTCCAGGAATACGCACCTTTGTCAAATGAGTCAAATTGAAGCAAAACACATTGTTGGAGTGTCAGAATGCATAGATAGAAGGCAAATAAGCGTTCCATGGCTTTATTTCGCTTAGTTGCTTACTCTTGAGTAGAACTGCATATTCACTCCAGGAATAAGCACATTTGTCAAATGAGTCAAATTGAAGCAAAACACATTGTTGGAGTGTCAGAATGCATAGATAGAAGGCAAATAAGGGTTCCATGGCTTTATTTCGCTTAGTTGCTTACTCTTGAGTAGAACTGCATATTCACTCCAGGAATAAGCACATTTGTCAAATGAGTCAGATTGAAGCAAAACACATTGTTGGAGTGTCAGAATGCATA
Source organism: Zootoca vivipara (assembly GCF_965207765.1). Lineage (NCBI taxonomy): Eukaryota > Metazoa > Chordata > Lepidosauria > Squamata > Lacertidae > Zootoca > Zootoca vivipara. The sequence continues at coordinate 109,342 of NW_028291081.1, read as the reverse complement.
GATAGAAAGCCAATAAGCGTTCCATGGCTTTATTTCGCTTAGTTGCTTACTCTTGAGTAGAACTGCATATTCACTCCAGGAATAAGCACATTTGTCAAATGAGTCAAATTGAAGCAAAACACATTGTTGGAGTGTCAGAATGCATAGATAGAAGGCAAATAAGCGTTCCATGGCTTTATTTCGCTTAGTTGCTTACTCTTGAGTAGAACTGCATATTCACTCCAGGAATACGCACCTTTGTCAAATGAGTCAAATTGAAGCAAAACACATTGTTGGAGTGTCAGAATGCATAGATAGAAGTCAAATAAGCGTTCCATGGCTTTATTTCGCTTAGTTGCTTACTCTTGAGTAGAACTGCATATTCACTCCAGGAATAAGCACATTTGTCAAATGAGTCAAATTGAAGCAAAACACATTGTTGGAGTGTCAGAATGCATACATAGAGGGCAAATAAGCGTTCCATGGCTTTATTTCGCTTAGTTGCTTACTCTTGAGTAGAACTGCATATTCACTCCAGGAATAAGCACATTTGTCAAATGAGTCAAATTGAAGCAAAACACATTGTTGGAGTGTCAGAATGCATAGATAGAAGGCAAATAAGCGTTCCATGGCTTTATTTCGCTTAGTTGCTTACTCTTGAGTAGAACTGCATATTCACTCCAGAGATAAGCATCTTTTTAAAATGAGCCAAATTGAAGCAGAAAACATTGTTGGAGTGTCAGAATGCATAGTTAGAAGGCAAATAAGCGTTCCATGGCTTTATTTCGCTTAGTTGCTTACTCTTGAGTAGAACTGCATATTCACTCCAGAAATAAGCATCTTTTTAAAATGAGCCAAATTGAAGCAGAAAACATTGTTGGAGTGTCAGAATGCATAGATAGAAGGCAAATAAGCGTTCCATGGCTTTATTTCGCTTAGTTGCTTACTCTTGAGTAGAACTGCATATTCACTCCAGGAATAAGCACATTTGTCAAATGAGTCAAATTGAAGCAAAACACATTGTTGGAGTGTCAGAATGCATAGATAGAAGGCAAATAAGCGTTCCATGGCTTTATTTCGCTTAGTTGCTTACTCTTGAGTAGAACTGCATATTCACTCCAGGAATAAGCACATTTGTCAAATGAGTCAGATTGAAGCAAAACACATTGTTGGAGTGTCAGAATGCATAGATAGAAGGAAAATAAGCGTTCCATGGCTTTATTTCGCTTAGTTGCTTACTCTTGAGTAGAACTGCATATTCACTCCAGGAATAAGCACATTTGTCAAATGAGTCAAATTGAAGCAAAACACATTGTTGGAGTGTCAGAATGCATAGATAGAGGGCAAATAAGCGTTCCATGGCTTTATTTCGCTTAGTTGCTTTCTCTTGAGTAGAACTGCATATTCACTCCAGGAATACGCACCTTTGTCATATGAGTCAAATTGAAGCAAAACACATTGTTGGAGTGTCAGAATGCATAGATAGAAGGCAAATAAGCGTTCCATGGCTTTATTTCGCTTAGTTGCTTACTCTTGAGTAGAACTGCATATTCACTCCAGGAATAAGCACATTTGTCAAATGAGTCAAATTGAAGCAAAACACATTGTTGGAGTGTCAGAATGCATAGATAGAGGGCAAATAAGCGTTCCATGGCTTTATTTCGCTTAGTTGCTTACTCTTGAGTAGAACTGCATATTCACTCCAGGAATAAGCACATTTGTCAAATGAGTCAAATTGAAGCAAAACACATTGTTGGAGTGTCAGAATGCATAGATAGAAGGCAAATAAGCGTTCCATGGCTTTATTTCGCTTAGTTGCTTACTCTTGAGTAGAACTGCATATTCACTCCAGGAATAAGCACATTTGTCAAATGAGTCAGATTGAAGCAAAACACATTGTTGGAGTGTCAGAATGCATAGATAGAAGGAAAATAAGCGTTCCATGGCTTTATTTCGCTTAGTTGCTTACTCTTGAGTAGAACTGCATATTCACTCCAGGAATAAGCACATTTGTCAAATGAGTCAAATTGAAGCAAAACACATTGTTGGAGTGTCAGAATGCATAGATAGAGGGCAAATAAGCGTTCCATGGCTTTATTTCGCTTAGTTGCTTTCTCTTGAGTAGAACTGCATATTCACTCCAGGAATAAGCACATTTGTCAAATGAGTCAAATTGAAGCAAAACACATTGTTGGAGTGTCAGAATGCATAGATAGAAGGCAAATAAGCGTTCCATGGCTTTATTTCGCTTAGTTGCTTACTCTTGAGTAGAACTGCATATTCACTCCAGGAATAAGCACATTTGTCAAATGAGTCAAATTGAAGCAAAACACATTGTTGGAGTGTCAGAATGCATAGATAGAAGGCAAATAAGCGTTCCATGGCTTTATTTCGCTTAGTTGCTTACTCTTGAGTAGAACTGCATATTCACTCCAGGAATACGCACCTTTGTCAAATGAGTCAAATTGAAGCAAAACACATTGTTGGAGTGTCAGAATGCATAGATAGAAGGCAAATAAGCGTTCCATGGCTTTATTTCGCTTAGTTGCTTACTCTTGAGTAGAACTGCATATTCACTCCAGGAATAAGCACATTTGTCAAATGAGTCAAATTGAAGCAAAACACATTGTTGGAGTGTCAGAATGCATAGATAGAAGGCAAATAAGCGTTCCATGGCTTTATTTCGCTTAGTTGCTTACTCTTGAGTAGAACTGCATATTCACTCCAGGAATAAGCACATTTGTCAAATGAGTCAAATTGAAGCAAAACACATTGTTGGAGTGTCAGAATGCATAGATAGAAGGCAAATAAGCGTTCCATGGCTTTATTTCGCTTAGTTGCTTACTCTTGAGTAGAACTGCATATTCACTCCAGGAATACGCACCTTTGTCAAATGAGTCAAATTGAAGCAAAACACATTGTTGGAGTGTCAGAATGCATAGATAGAAGGCAAATAAGCGTTCCATGGCTTTATTTCGCTTAGTTGCTTACTCTTGAGTAGAGCTGCATATTCACTCCAGGAATAAGTACCTTTGTCAAATGAGTCAAATTGAAGCAAAACACATTGTTGGAGTGTCAGAATGCATAGATAGAAGGCAAATAAGCGTTCTATGGCTTTATTTCGCTTAGTTGCTTACTCTTGAGTAGAACTGCATATTCACTCCAGGAATAAGTACCTTTGTCAAATGAGTCAAATTGAAGCAAAACACATTGTTGGAGTGTCAGAATGCATAGATAGAAGGCAAATAAGCGTTCCATGGCTTTATTTCGCTTAGTTGCTTACTCTTGAGTAGAACTGCATATTCACTCCAGGAATAAGCACATTTGTCAAATGAGTCAAATTGAAGCAAAACACATTGTTGGAGTGTCAGAATGCATAGATAGAAGGCAAATAAGCGTTCCATGGCTTTATTTCGCTTAGTTGCTTACTCTGGAGTAGAACTGCATATTCACTCCAGGAATAAGCACATTTGTCAAATGAGTCAGATTGAAGCAAAACACATTGTTGGAGTGTCAGAATGCATAGATAGAAGGCAAATAAGCGTTCCATGGCTTTATTTCGCTTAGTTGCTTACTCTTGAGTAGAACTGCATATTCACTCCAGGAATAAGCACATTTGTCAAATGAGTCAAATTGAAGCAAAACACATTGTTGGAGTGTCAGAATGCATAGTTAGAAGGCAAATAAGCGTTCCATGGCTTTATTTCGCTTAGTTGCTTACTCTTGAGTAGAACTGCATATTCACTCCAGAAATAAGCATCTTTTTAAAATGAGCCAAATTGAAGCAGAAAACATTGTTGGAGTGTCAGAATGCATAGATAGAAGGCAAATAAGCGTTCCATGGCTTTATTTCGCTTAGTTGCTTACTCTTGAGTAGAACTGCATATTCACTCCAGGAATACGCACCTTTGTCAAATGAGTCAAATTGAAGCAAAACACATTGTTGGAGTGTCAGAATGCATAGATAGAAGGCAAATAAGCGTTCCATGGCTTTATTTCGCTTAGTTGCTTACTCTTGAGTAGAACTGCATATTCACTCCAGGAATGAGCACATTTGTCAAATGAGTCAAATTGAAGCAAAACACATTGTTGGAGTGTCAGAATGCATAGATAGAGGGCATATAAGCGTTCCATGGCTTTATTTCGCTTAGTTGCTTACTCTTGAGTAGAACTGCATATTCACTCCAGGAATAAGCACATTTGTCAAATGAGTCAAATTGAAGCAAAACACATTGTTGGAGTGTCAGAATGCATAGATAGAAGGCAAATAAGCGTTCCATGGCTTTATTTCGCTTAGTTGCTTACTCTTGAGTAGAACTGCATATTCACTCCAGGAATAAGCACATTTGTCAAATGAGTCAGATTGAAGCAAAACACATTGTTGGAGTGTCAGAATGCATAGATAGAAGGAAAATAAGCGTTCCATGGCTTTATTTCGCTTAGTTGCTTACTCTTGAGTAGAACTGCATATTCACTCCAGGAATAAGCACATTTGTCAAATGAGTCAAATTGAAGCAAAACACATTGTTGGAGTGTCAGAATGCATAGATAGAGGGCAAATAAGCGTTCCATGGCTTTATTTCGCTTAGTTGCTTTCTCTTGAGTAGAACTGCATATTCACTCCAGGAATACGCACCTTTGTCATATGAGTCAAATTGAAGCAAAACACATTGTTGGAGTGTCAGAATGCATAGATAGAAGGCAAATAAGCGTTCCATGGCTTTATTTCGCTTAGTTGCTTACTCTTGAGTAGAACTGCATATTCACTCCAGGAATAAGCACATTTGTCAAATGAGTCAAATTGAAGCAAAACACATTGTTGGAGTGTCAGAATGCATAGATAGAGGGCAAATAAGCGTTCCATGGCTTTATTTCGCTTAGTTGCTTACTCTTGAGTAGAACTGCATATTCACTCCAGGAATAAGCACATTTGTCAAATGAGTCAAATTGAAGCAAAACACATTGTTGGAGTGTCAGAATGCATAGATAGAAGGCAAATAAGCGTTCCATGGCTTTATTTCGCTTAGTTGCTTACTCTTGAGTAGAACTGCATATTCACTCCAGGAATAAGCACATTTGTCAAATGAGTCAGATTGAAGCAAAACACATTGTTGGAGTGTCAGAATGCATAGATAGAAGGAAAATAAGCGTTCCATGGCTTTATTTCGCTTAGTTGCTTACTCTTGAGTAGAACTGCATATTCACTCCAGGAATAAGCACATTTGTCAAATGAGTCAAATTGAAGCAAAACACATTGTTGGAGTGTCAGAATGCATAGATAGAGGGCAAATAAGCGTTCCATGGCTTTATTTCGCTTAGTTGCTTTCTCTTGAGTAGAACTGCATATTCACTCCAGGAATAAGCACATTTGTCAAATGAGTCAAATTGAAGCAAAACACATTGTTGGAGTGTCAGAATGCATAGATAGAAGGCAAATAAGCGTTCCATGGCTTTATTTCGCTTAGTTGCTTACTCTTGAGTAGAACTGCATATTCACTCCAGGAATAAGCACATTTGTCAAATGAGTCAAATTGAAGCAAAACACATTGTTGGAGTGTCAGAATGCATAGATAGAAGGCAAATAAGCGTTCCATGGCTTTATTTCGCTTAGTTGCTTACTCTTGAGTAGAACTGCATATTCACTCCAGGAATACGCACCTTTGTCAAATGAGTCAAATTGAAGCAAAACACATTGTTGGAGTGTCAGAATGCATAGATAGAAGGCAAATAAGCGTTCCATGGCTTTATTTCGCTTAGTTGCTTACTCTTGAGTAGAACTGCATATTCACTCCAGGAATAAGCACATTTGTCAAATGAGTCAAATTGAAGCAAAACACATTGTTGGAGTGTCAGAATGCATAGATAGAAGGCAAATAAGCGTTCCATGGCTTTATTTCGCTTAGTTGCTTACTCTTGAGTAGAACTGCATATTCACTCCAGGAATAAGCACATTTGTCAAATGAGTCAAATTGAAGCAAAACACATTGTTGGAGTGTCAGAATGCATAGATAGAAGGCAAATAAGCGTTCCATGGCTTTATTTCGCTTAGTTGCTTACTCTTGAGTAGAACTGCATATTCACTCCAGGAATACGCACCTTTGTCAAATGAGTCAAATTGAAGCAAAACACATTGTTGGAGTGTCAGAATGCATAGATAGAAGGCAAATAAGCGTTCCATGGCTTTATTTCGCTTAGTTGCTTACTCTTGAGTAGAGCTGCATATTCACTCCAGGAATAAGTACCTTTGTCAAATGAGTCAAATTGAAGCAAAACACATTGTTGGAGTGTCAGAATGCATAGATAGAAGGCAAATAAGCGTTCTATGGCTTTATTTCGCTTAGTTGCTTACTCTTGAGTAGAACTGCATATTCACTCCAGGAATAAGTACCTTTGTCAAATGAGTCAAATTGAAGCAAAACACATTGTTGGAGTGTCAGAATGCATAGATAGAAGGCAAATAAGCGTTCCATGGCTTTATTTCGCTTAGTTGCTTACTCTTGAGTAGAACTGCATATTCACTCCAGGAATAAGCACATTTGTCAAATGAGTCAAATTGAAGCAAAACACATTGTTGGAGTGTCAGAATGCATAGATAGAAGGCAAATAAGCGTTCCATGGCTTTATTTCGCTTAGTTGCTTACTCTGGAGTAGAACTGCATATTCACTCCAGGAATAAGCACATTTGTCAAATGAGTCAGATTGAAGCAAAACACATTGTTGGAGTGTCAGAATGCATAGATAGAAGGCAAATAAGCGTTCCATGGCTTTATTTCGCTTAGTTGCTTACTCTTGAGTAGAACTGCATATTCACTCCAGGAATAAGCACATTTGTCAAATGAGTCAAATTGAAGCAAAACACATTGTTGGAGTGTCAGAATGCATAGTTAGAAGGCAAATAAGCGTTCCATGGCTTTATTTCGCTTAGTTGCTTACTCTTGAGTAGAACTGCATATTCACTCCAGAAATAAGCATCTTTTTAAAATGAGCCAAATTGAAGCAGAAAACATTGTTGGAGTGTCAGAATGCATAGATAGAAGGCAAATAAGCGTTCCATGGCTTTATTTCGCTTAGTTGCTTACTCTTGAGTAGAACTGCATATTCACTCCAGGAATACGCACCTTTGTCAAATGAGTCAAATTGAAGCAAAACACATTGTTGGAGTGTCAGAATGCATAGATAGAAGGCAAATAAGCGTTCCATGGCTTTATTTCGCTTAGTTGCTTACTCTTGAGTAGAACTGCATATTCACTCCAGGAATGAGCACATTTGTCAAATGAGTCAAATTGAAGCAAAACACATTGTTGGAGTGTCAGAATGCATAGATAGAGGGCATATAAGCGTTCCATGGCTTTATTTCGCTTAGTTGCTTACTCTTGAGTAGAACTGCATATTCACTCCAGGAATAAGCACATTTGTCAAATGAGTCAAATTGAAGCAAAACACATTGTTGGAGTGTCAGAATGCATAGATAGAAGGCAAATAAGCGTTCCATGGCTTTATTTCGCTTAGTTGCTTACTCTTGAGTAGAACTGCATATTCACTCCAGGAATAAGCACATTTGTCAAATGAGTCAGATTGAAGCAAAACACATTGTTGGAGTGTCAGAATGCATAGATAGAAGGAAAATAAGCGTTCCATGGCTTTATTTCGCTTAGTTGCTTACTCTTGAGTAGAACTGCATATTCACTCCAGGAATAAGCACATTTGTCAAATGAGTCAAATTGAAGCAAAACACATTGTTGGAGTGTCAGAATGCATAGATAGAGGGCAAATAAGCGTTCCATGGCTTTATTTCGCTTAGTTGCTTTCTCTTGAGTAGAACTGCATATTCACTCCAGGAATAAGCACATTTGTCAAATGAGTCAAATTGAAGCAAAACACATTGTTGGAGTGTCAGAATGCATAGATAGAAGGCAAATAAGCGTTCCATGGCTTTATTTCGCTTAGTTGCTTACTCTTGAGTAGAACTGCATATTCACTCCAGGAATAAGCACATTTGTCAAATGAGTCAAATTGAAGCAAAACACATTGTTGGAGTGTCAGAATGCATAGATAGAAGGCAAATAAGCGTTCCATGGCTTTATTTCGCTTAGTTGCTTACTCTTGAGTAGAACTGCATATTCACTCCAGGAATACGCACCTTTGTCAAATGAGTCAAATTGAAGCAAAACACATTGTTGGAGTGTCAGAATGCATAGATAGAAGGCAAATAAGCGTTCCATGGCTTTATTTCGCTTAGTTGCTTACTCTTGAGTAGAACTGCATATTCACTCCAGGAATAAGCACATTTGTCAAATGAGTCAAATTGAAGCAAAACACATTGTTGGAGTGTCAGAATGCATAGATAGAAGGCAAATAAGCGTTCCATGGCTTTATTTCGCTTAGTTGCTTACTCTTGAGTAGAACTGCATATTCACTACAGGAATAAGCACATTTGTCAAATGAGTCAAATTGAAGCAAAACACATTGTTGGAGTGTCAGAATGCATAGATAGAAGGCAAATAAGCGTTCCATGGCTTTATTTCGCTTAGTTGCTTACTCTTGAGTAGAACTGCATATTCACTCCAGGAATACGCACCTTTGTCAAATGAGTCAAATTGAAGCAAAACACATTGTTGGAGTGTCAGAATGCATAGATAGAAGGCAAATAAGCGTTCCATGGCTTTATTTCGCTTAGTTGCTTACTCTTGAGTAGAACTGCATATTCACTCCAGGAATAAGTACCTTTGTCAAATGAGTCAAATTGAAGCAAAACACATTGTTGGAGTGTCAGAATGCATAGATAGAAGGCAAATAAGCGTTCTATGGCTTTATTTCGCTTAGTTGCTTACTCTTGAGTAGAACTGCATATTCACTCCAGGAATATGTACCTTTGTCAAATGAGTCAAATTGAAGCAAAACACATTGTTGGAGTGTCAGAATGCATAGATAGAAGGCAAATAAGCGTTCCATGGCTTTATTTCGCTTAGTTGCTTACTCTTGAGTAGAACTGCATATTCACTCCAGGAATAAGCACATTTGTCAAATGAGTCAAATTGAAGCAAAACACATTGTTGGAGTGTCAGAATGCATAGATAGAAGGCAAATAAGCGTTCCATGGCTTTATTTCGCTTAGTTGCTTACTCTGGAGTAGAACTGCATATTCACTCCAGGAATAAGCACATTTGTCAAATGAGTCAGATTGAAGCAAAACACATTGTTGGAGTGTCAGAATGCATAGATAGAAGGCAAATAAGCGTTCCATGGCTTTATTTCGCTTAGTTGCTTACTCTTGAGTAGAACTGCATATTCACTCCAGGAATAAGCACATTTGTCAAATGAGTCAAATTGAAGCAAAACACATTGTTGGAGTGTCAGAATGCATAGTTAGAAGGCAAATAAGCGTTCCATGGCTTTATTTCGCTTAGTTGCTTACTCTTGAGTAGAACTGCATATTCACTCCAGAAATAAGCATCTTTTTAAAATGAGCCAAATTGAAGCAGAAAACATTGTTGGAGTGTCAGAATGCATAGATAGAAGGCAAATAAGCGTTCCATGGCTTTATTTCGCTTAGTTGCTTACTCTTGAGTAGAACTGCATATTCACTCCAGGAATACGCACCTTTGTCAAATGAGTCAAATTGAAGCAAAACACATTGTTGGAGTGTCAGAATGCATAGATAGAAGGCAAATAAGCGTTCCATGGCTTGATTTCGCTTAGTTGCTTACTCTTGAGTAGAACTGCATATTCACTCCAGGAATGAGCACATTTGTCAAATGAGTCAAATTGAAGCAAAACACATTGTTGGAGTGTCAGAATGCATAGATAGAGGGCATATAAGCGTTCCATGGCTTTATTTCGCTTAGTTGCTTACTCTTGAGTAGAACTGCATATTCACTCCAGGAATAAGCACATTTGTCAAATGAGTCAAATTGAAGCAAAACACATTGTTGGAGTGTCAGAATGCATAGATAGAAGGCAAATAAGCGTTCCATGGCTTTATTTCGCTTAGTTGCTTACTCTTGAGTAGAACTGCATATTCACTCCAGGAATAAGCACATTTGTCAAATGAGTCAAATTGAAGCAAAACACATTGTTGGAGTGTCAGAATGCATAGATAGAAGGCAAATAAGCGTTCCATGGCTTTATTTCGCTTAGTTGCTTACTCTTGAGTAGAACTGCATATTCACTCCAGGAATAAGCACATTTGTCAAATGAGTCAGATTGAAGCAAAACACATTGTTGGAGTGTCAGAATGCATAGATAGAAGGCAAATAAGCGTTCCATGGCTTTATTTCGCTTAGTTGCTTACTCTTGAGTAGAACTGCATATTCACTCCAGGAATGAGCACATTTGTCAAATGAGTCAAATTGAAGCAAAACACATTGTTGGAGTGTCAGAATGCATAGATAGAGGGCAAATAAGCGTTCCATGGCTTTATTTCGCTTAGTTGCTTACTCTTGAGTAGAACTGCATATTCACTCCAGGAATAAGCACATTTGTCAAATGAGTCAAATTGAAGCAAAACACATTGTTGGAGTGTCAGAATGCATAGATAGAAGGCAAATAAGCGTTCCATGGCTTTATTTCGCTTAGTTGCTTACTCTTGAGTAGAACTGCATATTCACTCCAGGAATAAGCACATTTGTCAAATGAGTCAAATTGAAGCAAAACACATTGTTGGAGTGTCAGAATGCATAGATAGAAGGCAAATAAGCGTTCCATGGCTTTATTTCGCTTAGTTGCTTACTCTTGAGTAGAACTGCATATTCACTCCAGGAATACGCACCTTTGTCAAATGAGTCAAATTGAAGCAAAACACATTGTTGGAGTGTCAGAATGCATAGATAGAAGGCAAATAAGCGTTCCATGGCTTTATTTCGCTTAGTTGCTTACTCTTGAGTAGAACTGCATATTCACTCCAGGAATAAGCACATTTGTCAAATGAGTCAGATTGAAGCAAAACACATTGTTGGAGTGTCAGAATGCATAGATAGAAGGCAAATAAGCGTTCCATGGCTTTATTTCGCTTAGTTGCTTACTCTTGAGTAGAACTGCATATTCACTCCAGGAATAAGCACATTTGTCAAATGAGTCAAATTGAAGCAAAACACATTGTTGGAGTGTCAGAATGCATAGATAGAAGGCAAATAAGCGTTCCATGGCTTTATTTCGCTTAGTTGCTTACTCTTGAGTAGAACTGCATATTCACTCCAGGAATACGCACCTTTGTCAAATGAGTCAAATTGAAGCAAAACACATTGTTGGAGTGTCAGAATGCATAGATAGAAGGAAAATAAGCGTTCCATGGCTTTATTTCGCTTAGTTGCTTACTCTTGAGTAGAACTGCATATTCACTCCAGGAATAAGTACCTTTGTCAAATGAGTCAAATTGAAGCAAAACACATTGTTGGAGTGTCAGAATGCATAGATAGAAGGCAAATAAGCGTTCCATGGCTTTATTTCGCTTAGTTGCTTACTCTTGAGTAGAACTGCATATTCACTCCAGGAATACGCACCTTTGTCAAATGAGTCAAATTGAAGCAAAACACATTGTTGGAGTGTCAGAATGCATAGATAGAAGGCAAATAAGCGTTCCATGGCTTTATTTCGCTGTTGCTTACTCTTGAGTAGAACTGCATATTCACTCCAGGAATAAGCACATTTGTCAAATGAGTCAAATTGAAGCAAAACACATTGTTGGAGTGTCAGAATGCATAGATAGAAGGCAAATAAGCGTTCTATGGCTTTATTTCGCTTAGTTGCTTACTCTTGAGTAGAACTGCATATTCACTCCAGGAATAAGTACCTTTGTCAAATGAGTCAAATTGAAGCAAAACACATTGTTGGAGTGTCAGAATGCATAGATAGAAGGCAAATAAGCGTTCCATGGCTTTATTTCGCTTAGTTGCTTACTCTTGAGTAGAACTGCATATTCACTCCAGGAATAAGCACATTTGTCAAATGAGTCAAATTGAAGCAAAACACATTGTTGGAGTGTCAGAATGCATAGATAGAAGGCAAATAAGCGTTCCATGGCTTTATTTCACTTAGTTGCTTACTCTTGAGTAGAACTGCATATTCACTCCAGGAATAAGCACATTTGTCAAATGAGTCAGATTGAAGCAAAACACATTGTTGGAGTGTCAGAATGCATAGATAGAAGGCAAATAAGCGTTCCATGGCTTTATTTCGCTTAGTTGCTTACTCTTGAGTAGAACTGCATATTCACTCCAGGAATAAGCACATTTATCAAATGAGTCAAATTGAAGCAAAACACATTGTTGGAGTGTCAGAATGCATAGTTAGAAGGCAAATAAGCGTTCCATGGCTTTATTTCGCTTAGTTGCTTACTCTTGAGTAGAACTGCATATTCACTCCAGAAATAAGCATCTTTTTAAAATGAGCCAAATTGAAGCAAAAAACATTGTTGGAGTGTCAGAATGCATAGATAGAAGGCAAATAAGCGTTCCATGGCTTTATTTCGCTTAGTTGCTTACTCTTGAGTAGAACTGCATATTCACTCCAGGAATAAGCACATTTGTCAAATGAGTCAAATTGAAGCAAAACACATTGTTGGAGTGTCAGAATGCATAGATAGAGGGCAAATAAGCGTTCCATGGCTTTATTTCGCTTAGTTGCTTACTCTTGAGTAGAACTGCATATTCACTCCAGGAAAAAGCACATTTGTCAAATGAATCAAATTGAAGCAAAACACATTGTTGGAGTGTCAGAATGCATAGATAGAAGGCAAATAAGCGTTCCATGGCTTTATTTCGCTTAGTTGCTTACTCTTGAGTAGAACTGCATATTCACTCCAGGAATAAGTACCTTTGTCAAATGAGTCAAATTGAAGCAAAACACATTGTTGGAGTGTCAGAATGCATAGATAGAAGGCAAATAAGCGTTTCATGGCTTTATTTCGCTTAGTTGCTTACTCTTGAGTAGAACTGCATATTCACTCCAGGAATAAGCACCTTTGTCAAATGAGTCAAATTGAAGCAAAACACATTGTTGGAGTGTCAGAATGCATAGATAGAAGGCAAATAAGCGTTCCATGGCTTTATTTCGCTTAGTTGCTTACTCTTGAGTAGAACTGCATATTCACTCCAGGAATACGCACCTTTGTCAAATGAGTCAAATTGAAGCAAAACACATTGTTGGAGTGTCAGAATGCATAGATAGAAGGCAAATAAGCGTTCCATGGCTTTATTTCGCTTAGTTGCTTACTCTTGAGTAGAACTGCATATTCACTCCAGGAATACGCACCTTTGTCAAATGAGTCAGATTGAAGCAAAACACATTGTTGGAGTGTCAGAATGCATAGATAGAAAGCAAATAAGCGTTCCATGGCTTTATTTCGCTTAGTTGCTTACTCTTGAGTAGAACTGCATATTCACTCCAGGAATAAGCACATTTGTCAAATGAGTCAAATTGAAGCAAAACCCATTGTTGGAGTGTCAGAATGCATAGATAGAAGGCAAATAAGCGTTCCATGGCTTTATTTCGCTTAGTTGCTTACTCTTGAGTAGAACTGCATATTCACTCCAGGAATACGCACCTTTGTCAAATGAGTCAAATTGAAGCAAAACACATTGTTGGAGTGTCAGAATGCATAGATAGAAGTCAAATAAGCGTTCCATGGCTTTATTTCGCTTAGTTGCTTACTCTTGAGTAGAACTGCATATTCACTCCAGGAATAAGCACATTTGTCAAATGAGTCAAATTGAAGCAAAACACATTGTTGGAGTGTCAGAATGCATAGATAGAGGGCAAATAAGCGTTCCATGGCTTTATTTCGCTTAGTTGCTTACTCTTGAGTAGAACTGCATATTCACTCCAGGAATAAGCACATTTGTCAAATGAGTCAAATTGAAGCAAAACACATTGTTGGAGTGTCAGAATGCATAGATAGAAGGCAAATAAGCGTTCCATGGCTTTATTTCGCTTAGTTGCTTACTCTTGAGTAGAACTGCATATTCACTCCAGAGATAAGCATCTTTTTAAAATGAGCCAAATTGAAGCAGAAAACATTGTTGGAGTGTCAGAATGCATAGTTAGAAGGCACATAAGCGTTCCATGGCTTTATTTCGCTTAGTTGCTTACTCTTGAGTAGAACTGCATATTCACTGCAGAAATAAGCATCTTTTTAAAATGAGCCAAATTGAAGCAGAAAACATTGTTGGAGTGTCAGAATGCATAGATAGAAGGCAAATAAGCGTTCCATGGCTTTATTTCGCTTAGTTGCTTACTCTTGAGTAGAACTGCATATTCACTCCAGGAATACGCACCTTTGTCAAATGAGTCAAATTGAAGCAAAACACATTGTTGGAGTGTCAGAATGCATAGATAGAAGGCAAATAAGCGTTCCATGGCTTTATTTCGCTTAGTTGCTTACTCTTGAGTAGAACTGCATATTCACTCCAGGAATAAGCACATTTGTCAAATGAGTCAAATTGAAGCAAAACACATTGTTGGAGTGTCAGAATGCATAGATAGAAGGCAAATAAGCGTTCCATGGCTTTATTTCGCTTAGTTGCTTACTCTTGAGTAGAACTGCATATTCACTCCAGGAATGAGCACATTTGTCAAATGAGTCAAATTGAAGCAAAACACATTGTTGGTGTGTCAGAATGCATAGATAGAGGGCAAATAAGCGTTCCATGGCTTTATTTCGCTTAGTTGCTTACTCTTGAGTAGAACTGCATATTCACTCCAGGAATAAGCACATTTGTCAAATGAGTCAAATTGAAGCAAAACACATTGTTGGAGTGTCAGAATGCATAGATAGAAGGCAAATAAGCGTTCCATGGCTTTATTTCGCTTAGTTGCTTACTCTTGAGTAGAACTGCATATTCACTCCAGAGATAAGCATCTTTTTAAAATGAGGCAAATTGAAGCAGAAAACATTGTTGGAGTGTCAGAATGCATAGTTAGAAGGCACATAAGCGTTCCATGGCTTTATTTCGCTTAGTTGCTTACTCTTGAGTAGAACTGCATATTCACTCCAGAAATAAGCATCTTTTTAAAATGAGCCAAATTGAAGCAGAAAACATTGTTGGAGTGTCAGAATGCATAGATAGAAGGCAAATAAGCGTTCCATGGCTTTATTTCGCTTAGTTGCTTACTCTTGAGTAGAACTGCATATTCACTCCAGGAATACGCACCTTTGTCAAATGAGTCAAATTGAAGCAAAACACATTGTTGGAGTGTCAGAATGCATAGATAGAAGGCAAATAAGCGTTCCATGGCTTTATTTCGCTTAGTTGCTTACTCTTGAGTAGAACTGCATATTCACTCCAGGAATAAGCACATTTGTCAAATGAGTCAAATTGAAGCAAAACACATTGTTGGAGTGTCAGAATGCATAGATAGAAGGCAAATAAGCGTTCCATGGCTTTATTTCGCTTAGTTGCTTACTCTTGAGTAGAACTGCATATTCACTCCAGGAATGAGCACATTTGTCAAATGAGTCAAATTGAAGCAAAACACATTGTTGGTGTGTCAGAATGCATAGATAGAGGGCAAATAAGCGTTCCATGGCTTTATTTCGCTTAGTTGCTTACTCTTGAGTAGAACTGCATATTCACTCCAGGAATAAGCACATTTGTCAAATGAGTCAAATTGAAGCAAAACACATTGTTGGAGTGTCAGAATGCATAGATAGAGGGCAAATAAGCGTTCCATGGCTTTATTTCGCTTAGTTGCTTACTCTTGAGTAGAACTGCATATTCACTCCAGGAATAAGCACATTTATCAAATGAGTCAAATTGAAGCAAAACACATTGTTGGAGTGTCAGAATGCATAGATAGAAGGCAAATAAGCGTTCCATGGCTTTATTTCGCTTAGTTGCTTACTCTTGAGTAGAACTGCATATTCACTCCAGGAATAAGCACATTTGTCAAATGAGTCAAATTGAAGCAAAACACATTGTTGGAGTGTCAGAATGCATAGATAGAAGGCAAATAAGCGTTCCATGGCTTTATTTCGCTTAGTTGCTTACTCTTGAGTAGAACTGCATATTCACTCCAGGAATACGCACCTTTGTCAAATGAGTCAAATTGAAGCAAAACACATTGTTGGAGTGTCAGAATGCATAGATAGAAGGCAAATAAGCGTTCCATGGCTTTATTTCGCTTAGTTGCTTACTCTTGAGTAGAACTGCATATTCACTCCAGGAATACGCACCTTTTTCAAATGAGTCAAATTGAAGCAAAACACATTGTTGGAGTGTCAGAATGCATAGATAGAAGGCAAATAAGCGTTCCATGGCTTTATTTCGCTTAGTTGCTTACTCTTGAGTAGAACTGCATATTCACTCCAGGAATAAGTACCTTTGTCAAATGAGTCAAATTGAAGCAAAACACATTGTTGGAGTGTCAGAATGCATAGATAGAAGGCAAATAAGCGTTCCATGGCTTTATTTCGCTTAGTTGCTTACTCTTGAGTAGAACTGCATATTCACTCCAGGAATACGCACCTTTGTCAAATGAGTCAAATTGAAGCAAAACACATTGTTGGAGTGTCAGAATGCATAGATAGAAGGCAAATAAGCGTTCCATGGCTTTATTTCGCTTAGTTGCTTACTCTTGAGTAGAACTGCATATTCACTCCAGGAATAAGCACATTTGTCAAATGAGTCAAATTGAAGCAAAACACATTGTTGGAGTGTCAGAATGCATAGATAGAAGGCAAATAAGCGTTCCATGGCTTTATTTCGCTTAGTTGCTTACTCTTGAGTAGAACTGCATATTCACTCCAGGAATAAGCACATTTGTCAAATGAGTCAGATTGAAGCAAAACACATTGTTGGAGTGTCAGAATGCATAGATAGAAGGCAAATAAGCGTTCCATGGCTTTATTTCGCTTAGTTGCTTACTCTTGAGTAGAACTGCATATTCACTCCAGGAATAAGCACATTTGTCAAATGAGTCAAATTGAAGCAAAACACATTGTTGGAGTGTCAGAATGCATAGTTAGAAGGCAAATCAGCGTTCCATGGCTTTATTTCGCTTAGTGGCTTACTCTTGAGTAGAACTGCATATTCACTCCAGAAATAAGCATCTTTTTAAAATGAGCCAAATTGAAGCAGAAAACATTGTTGGAGTGTCAGAATGCATAGATAGAAGGCAAATAAGCGTTCCATGGCTTTATTTCGCTTAGTTGCTTACTCTTGAGTAGAACTGCATATTCACTCCAGGAATACGCACCTTTGTCAAATGAGTCAAATTGAAGCAAAACACATTGTTGGAGTGTCAGAATGCATAGATAGAAGGCAAATAAGCGTTCTATGGCTTTATTTCGCTTAGTTGCTTACTCTTGAGTAGAACTGCATATTCACTCCAGGAATACGCACCTTTGTCAAATGAGTCAAATTGAAGCAAAACACATTGTTGGAGTGTCAGAATGCATAGATAGAAGGCAAATAAGCGTTCCATGGCTTTATTTCGCTTAGTTGCTTACTCTTGAGTAGAACTGCATATTCACTCCAGGAATGAGCACATTTGTCAAATGAGTCAGATTGAAGCAAAACACATTGTTGGAGTGTCAGAATGCATAGATAGAAGGCAAATAAGCGTTCCATGGCTTTATTTTGCTTAGTTGCTTACTCTTGAGTAGAACTGCATATTCACTCCAGGAATAAGCACATTTGTCAAATGACTCAAATTGAAGCAAAACACATTGTTGGAGTGTTAGAATGCATAGATAGAAGGCAAATAAGCGTTCCATGGCTTTATTTCGCTTAGTTGCTTACTCTTGAGTAGAACTGCATATTCACTCCAGGAATACGCACCTTTGTCAAATGAGTCAAATTGAAGCAAAACACATTGTTGGAGTGTCAGAATGCATAGATAGAAGGCAAATAAGCGTTCCATGGCTTTATTTCGCTTAGTTGCTTACTCTTGAGTAGAACTGCATATTCACTCCAGGAATACGCACCTTTGTCAAATGAGTCAAATTGAAGCAAAACACATTGTTGGAGTGTCAGAATGCATAGATAGAAGGCAAATAAGCGTTCCATGGCTTTATTTCGCTTAGTTGCTTACTCTTGAGTAGAACTGCATATTCACTCCAGGAATAAGCACATTTATCAAATGAGTCAAATTGAAGCAAAACACATTGTTGGAGTTTCAGAATGCATAGTTAGAAGGCAAATAAGCGTTCCATGGCTTTATTTCGCTTAGTTGCTTACTCTTGAGTAGAACTGCATATTCACTCCAGAAATAAGCATCTTTTTAAAATGAGCCAAATTGAAGCAGAAAACATTGTTGGAGTGTCAGAATGCATAGATAGAAGGCAAATAAGCGTTCCATGGCTTTATTTCGCTTAGTTGCTTACTCTTGAGTAGAACTGCATATTCACTCCAGGAATAAGCACATTTGTCAAATGAGTCAAATTGAAGCAAAACACATTGTTGGAGTGTCAGAATGCATAGATAGAGGGCAAATAAGCGTTCCATGGCTTTATTTCGCTTAGTTGCTTACTCTTGAGTAGAACTGCATATTCACTCCAGGAATAAGCACATTTGTCAAATGAATCAAATTGAAGCAAAACACATTGTTGGAGTGTCAGAATGCATAGATAGAAGGCAAATAAGCGTTCCATGGCTTTATTTCGCTTAGTTGCTTACTCTTGAGTAGAACTGCATATTCACTCCAGGAATAAGTACCTTTGTCAAATGAGTCAAATTGAAGCAAAACACATTGTTGGAGTGTCAGAATGCATAGATAGAAGGCAAATAAGCGTTTCATGGCTTTATTTCGCTTAGTTGCTTACTCTTGAGTAGAACTGCATATTCACTCCAGGAATAAGCACCTTTGTCAAATGAGTCAAATTGAAGCAAAACACATTGTTGGAGTGTCAGAATGCATAGATAGAAGGCAAATAAGCGTTCCATGGCTTTATTTCGCTTAGTTGCTTACTCTTGAGTAGAACTGCATATTCACTCCAGGAATACGCACCTTTGTCAAATGAGTCAAATTGAAGCAAAACACATTGTTGGAGTGTCAGAATGCATAGATAGAAGGCAAATAAGCGTTCCATGGCTTTATTTCGCTTAGTTGCTTACTCTTGAGTAGAACTGCATATTCACTCCAGGAATAAGCACATTTGTCAAATGAGTCAAATTGAAGCAAAACACATTGTTGGAGTGTCAGAATGCATAGATAGAAGGCAAATAAGCGTTCCATGGCTTTATTTCGCTTAGTTGCTTACTCTTGAGTAGAACTGCATATTCACTCCAGGAATAAGCACATTTGTCAAATGAGTCAGATTGAAGCAAAACACATTGTTGGAGTGTCAGAATGCATAGATAGAAAGCAAATAAGCGTTCCATGGCTTTATTTCGCTTAGTTGCTTACTCTTGAGTAGAACTGCATATTCACTCCAGGAATAAGCACATTTGTCAAATGAGTCAAATTGAAGCAAAACACATTGTTGGAGTGTCAGAATGCATAGATAGAAGGCAAATAAGCGTTCCATGGCTTTATTTCGCTTAGTTGCTTACTCTTGAGTAGAACTGCATATTCACTCCAGGAATACGCACCTTTGTCAAATGAGTCAAATTGAAGCAAAACACATTGTTGGAGTGTCAGAATGCATAGATAGAAGTCAAATAAGCGTTCCATGGCTTTATTTCGCTTAGTTGCTTACTCTTGAGTAGAACTGCATATTCACTCCAGGAATAAGCACATTTGTCAAATGAGTCAAATTGAAGCAAAACACATTGTTGGAGTGTCAGAATGCATAGATAGAGGGCAAATAAGCGTTCCATGGCTTTATTTCGCTTAGTTGCTTACTCTTGAGTAGAACTGCATATTCACTCCAGGAATAAGCACATTTGTCAAATGAGTCAAATTGAAGCAAAACACATTGTTGGAGTGTCAGAATGCATAGATAGAAGGCACATAAGCGTTCCATGGCTTTATTTCGCTTAGTTGCTTACTCTTGAGTAGAACTGCATATTCACTCCAGAGATAAGCATCTTTTTAAAATGAGCCAAATTGAAGCAGAAAACATTGTTGGAGTGTCAGAATGCATAGTTAGAAGGCACATAAGCGTTCCATGGCTTTATTTCGCTTAGTTGCTTACTCTTGAGTAGAACTGCATATTCACTCCAGAAATAAGCATCTTTTTAAAATGAGCCAAATTGAAGCAGAAAACATTGTTGGAGTGTCAGAATGCATAGATAGAAGGCAAATAAGCGTTCCATGGCTTTATTTCGCTTAGTTGCTTACTCTTGAGTAGAACTGCATATTCACTCCAGGAATACGCACCTTTGTCAAATGAGTCAAATTGAAGCAAAACACATTGTTGGAGTGTCAGAATGCATAGATAGAAGGCAAATAAGCGTTCCATGGCTTTATTTCGCTTAGTTGCTTACTCTTGAGTAGAACTGCATATTCACTCCAGGAATACGCACCTTTGTCAAATGAGTCAAATTGAAGCAAAACACATTGTTGGAGTGTCAGAATGCATAGATAGAAGGCAAATAAGCGTTCCATGGCTTTATTTCGCTTAGTTGCTTACTCTTGAGTAGAACTGCATATTCACTCCAGGAATAAGCACATTTGTCAAATGAGTCAAATTGAAGCAAAACACATTGTTGGAGTGTCAGAATGCATAGATAGAAGGCAAATAAGCGTTCCATGGCTTTATTTCGCTTAGTTGCTTACTCTTGAGTAGAACTGCATATTCACTCCAGGAATAAGCACATTTGTCAAATGAGTCAGATTGAAGCAAAACACATTGTTGGAGTGTCAGAATGCATAGATAGAAGGCAAATAAGCGTTCCATGGCTTTATTTCGCTTAGTTGCTTACTCTTGAGTAGAACTGCATATTCACTCCAGGAATAAGCACATTTGTCAAATGAGTCAAATTGAAGCAAAACACATTGTTGGAGTGTCAGAATGCATAGTTAGAAGGCAAATAAGCGTTCCATGGCTTTATTTCGCTTAGTGGCTTACTCTTGAGTAGAACTGCATATTCACTCCAGAAATAAGCATCTTTTTAAAATGAGCCAAATTGAAGCAGAAAACATTGTTGGAGTGTCAGAATGCATAGATAGAAGGCAAATAAGCGTTCCATGGCTTTATTTCGCTTAGTTGCTTACTCTTGAGTAGAACTGCATATTCACTCCAGGAATACGCACCTTTGTCAAATGAGTGAAATTGAAGCAAAACACATTGTTGGAGTGTCAGAATGCATAGATAGAAGGCAAATAAGCGTTCTATGGCTTTATTTCGCTTAGTTGCTTACTCTTGAGTAGAACTGCATATTCACTCCAGGAATACGCACCTTTGTCAAATGAGTCAAATTGAAGCAAAACACATTGTTGGAGTGTCAGAATGCATAGATAGAAGGCAAATAAGCGTTCCATGGCTTTATTTCGCTTAGTTGCTTACTCTTGAGTAGAACTGCATATTCACTCCAGGAATGAGCACATTTGTCAAATGAGTCAGATTGAAGCAAAACACATTGTTGGAGTGTCAGAATGCATAGATAGAAGGCAAATAAGCGTTCCATGGCTTTATTTTGCTTAGTTGCTTACTCTTGAGTAGAACTGCATATTCACTCCAGGAATAAGCACATTTGTCAAATGAGTCAAATTGAAGCAAAACACATTGTTGGAGTGTTAGAATGCATAGATAGAAGGCAAATAAGCGTTCCATGGCTTTATTTCGCTTAGTTGCTTACTCTTGAGTAGAACTGCATATTCACTCCAGGAATACGCACCTTTGTCAAATGAGTCAAATTGAAGCAAAACACATTGTTGGAGTGTCAGAATGCATAGATAGAAGGCAAATAAGCGTTCCATGGCTTTATTTCGCTTAGTTGCTTACTCTTGAGTAGAACTGCATATTCACTCCAGGAATACGCACCTTTGTCAAATGAGTCAAATTGAAGCAAAACACATTGTTGGAGTGTCAGAATGCATAGATAGAAAGCAAATAAGCGTTCCATGGCTTTATTTCGCTTAGTTGCTTACTCTTGAGTAGAACTGCATATTCACTCCAGGAATAAGCACATTTGTCAAATGAGTCAAATTGAAGCAAAACACATTGTTGGAGTGTCAGAATGCATAGATAGAAGGCAAATAAGCGTTCCATGGCTTTATTTCGCTTAGTTGCTTACTCTTGAGTAGAACTGCATATTCACTCCAGGAATACGCACCTTTGTCAAATGAGTCAAATTGAAGCAAAACACATTGTTGGAGTGTCAGAATGCATAGATAGAAGTCAAATAAGCGTTCCATGGCTTTATTTCGCTTAGTTGCTTACTCTTGAGTAGAACTGCATATTCACTCCAGGAATAAGCACATTTGTCAAATGAGTCAAATTGAAGCAAAACACATTGTTGGAGTGTCAGAATGCATAGATAGAGGGCAAATAAGCGTTCCATGGCTTTATTTCGCTTAGTTGCTTACTCTTGAGTAGAACTGCATATTCACTCCAGGAATAAGCACATTTGTCAAATGAGTCAAATTGAAGCAAAACACATTGTTGGAGTGTCAGAATGCATAGATAGAAGGCACATAAGCGTTCCATGGCTTTATTTCGCTTAGTTGCTTACTCTTGAGTAGAACTGCATATTCACTCCAGAGATAAGCATCTTTTTAAAATGAGCCAAATTGAAGCAGAAAACATTGTTGGAGTGTCAGAATGCATAGTTAGAAGGCAAATAAGCGTTCCATGGCTTTATTTCGCTTAGTTGCTTACTCTTGAGTAGAACTGCATATTCACTCCAGAAATAAGCATCTTTTTAAAATGAGCCAAATTGAAGCAGAAAACATTGTTGGAGTGTCAGAATGCATAGATAGAAGGCAAATAAGCGTTCCATGGCTTTATTTCGCTTAGTTGCTTACTCTTGAGTAGAACTGCATATTCACTCCAGGAATACGCACCTTTGTCAAATGAGTCAAATTGAAGCAAAACACATTGTTGGAGTGTCAGAATGCATAGATAGAAGGCAAATAAGCGTTCCATGGCTTTATTTCGCTTAGTTGCTTACTCTTGAGTAGAACTGCATATTCACTCCAGGAATAAGCACATTTGTCAAATGAGTCAAATTGAAGCAAAACACATTGTTGGAGTGTCAGAATGCATAGATAGAAGGCAAATAAGCGTTCCATGGCTTTATTTCGCTTAGTTGCTTACTCTTGAGTAGAACTGCATATTCACTCCAGGAATGAGCACATTTGTCAAATGAGTCAAATTGAAGCAAAACACATTGTTGGAGTGTCAGAATGCATAGATAGAAGGCACATAAGCGTTCCATGGCTTTATTTCGCTTAGTTGCTTACTCTTGAGTAGAACTGCATATTCACTCCAGAGATAAGCATCTTTTTAAAATGAGCCAAATTGAAGCAGAAAACATTGTTGGAGTGTCAGAATGCATAGTTAGAAGGCAAATAAGCGTTCCATGGCTTTATTTCGCTTAGTTGCTTACTCTTGAGTAGAACTGCATATTCACTCCAGAAATAAGCATCTTTTTAAAATGAGCCAAATTGAAGCAGAAAACATTGTTGGAGTGTCAGAATGCATAGATAGAAGGCAAATAAGCGTTCCATGGCTTTATTTCGCTTAGTTGCTTACTCTTGAGTAGAACTGCATATTCACTCCAGGAATACGCACCTTTGTCAAATGAGTCAAATTGAAGCAAAACACATTGTTGGAGTGTCAGAATGCATAGATAGAAGGCAAATAAGCGTTCCATGGCTTTATTTCGCTTAGTTGCTTACTCTTGAGTAGAACTGCATATTCACTCCAGGAATAAGCACATTTGTCAAATGAGTCAAATTGAAGCAAAACACATTGTTGGAGTGTCAGAATGCATAGATAGAAGGCAAATAAGCGTTCCATGGCTTTATTTCGCTTAGTTGCTTACTCTTGAGTAGAACTGCATATTCACTCCAGGAATGAGCACATTTGTCAAATGAGTCAAATTGAAGCAAAACACATTGTTGGAGTGTCAGAATGCATAGATAGAGGGCATATAAGCGTTCCATGGCTTTATTTCGCTTAGTTGCTTACTCTTGAGTAGAACTGCATATTCACTCCAGGAATAAGCACATTTGTCAAATGAGTCAAATTGAAGCAAAACACATTGTTGGAGTGTCAGAATGCATAGATAGAAGGCAAATAAGCGTTCCATGGCTTTATTTCGCTTAGTTGCTTACTCTTGAGTAGAACTGCATATTCACTCCAGGAATAAGCACATTTGTCAAATGAGTCAAATTGAAGCAAAACACATTGTTGGAGTGTCAGAATGCATAGATAGAAGGCAAATAAGCGTTCCATGGCTTTATTTCGCTTAGTTGCTTACTCTTGAGTAGAACTGCATATTCACTCCAGGAATAAGCACATTTGTCAAATGAGTCAGATTGAAGCAAAACACATTGTTGGAGTGTCAGAATGCATAGATAGAAGGCAAATAAGCGTTCCATGGCTTTATTTCGCTGAGTTGCTTACTCTTGAGTAGAACTGCATATTCACTCCAGGAATAAGCACATTTGTCAAATGAGTCAAATTGAAGCAAAACACATTGTTGGAGTGTCAGAATGCATAGATAGAGGGCAAATAAGCGTTCCATGGCTTTATTTCGCTTAGTTGCTTACTCTTGAGTAGAACTGCATATTCACTCCAGGAATAAGCACATTTGTCAAATGAGTCAAATTGAAGCAAAACACATTGTTGGAGTGTCAGAATGCATAGATAGAAGGCAAATAAGCGTTCCATGGCTTTATTTCGCTTAGTTGCTTACTCTTGAGTAGAACTGCATATTCACTCCAGGAATACGCACCTTTGTCAAATGAGTCAAATTGAAGCAAAACACATTGTTGGAGTGTCAGAATGCATAGATAGAAGGCAAATAAGCGTTCCATGGCTTTATTTCGCTTAGTTGCTTACTCTTGAGTAGAACTGCATATTCACTCCAGGAATACGCACCTTTGTCAAATGAGTCAAATTGAAGCAAAACACATTGTTGGAGTGTCAGAATGCATAGATAGAAAGCAAATAAGCGTTCCATGGCTTTATTTCGCTTAGTTGCTTACTCTTGAGTAGAACTGCATATTCACTCCAGGAATAAGCACATTTGTCAAATGAGTCAAATTGAAGCAAAACACATTGTTGGAGTGTCAGAATGCATAGATAGAAGGCAAATAAGCGTTCCATGGCTTTATTTCGCTTAGTTGCTTACTCTTGAGTAGAACTGCATATTCACTCCAGGAATACGCACCTTTGTCAAATGAGTCAAATTGAAGCAAAACACATTGTTGGAGTGTCAGAATGCATAGATAGAAGTCAAATAAGCGTTCCATGGCTTTATTTCGCTTAGTTGCTTACTCTTGAGTAGAACTGCATATTCACTCCAGGAATAAGCACATTTGTCAAATGAGTCAAATTGAAGCAAAACACATTGTTGGAGTGTCAGAATGCATAGATAGAGGGCAAATAAGCGTTCCATGGCTTTATTTCGCTTAGTTGCTTACTCTTGAGTAGAACTGCATATTCACTCCAGGAATAAGCACATTTGTCAAATGAGTCAAATTGAAGCAAAACACATTGTTGGAGTGTCAGAATGCATAGATAGAAGGCACATAAGCGTTCCATGGCTTTATTTCGCTTAGTTGCTTACTCTTGAGTAGAACTGCATATTCACTCCAGAGATAAGCATCTTTTTAAAATGAGCCAAATTGAAGCAGAAAACATTGTTGGAGTGTCAGAATGCATAGTTAGAAGGCAAATAAGCGTTCCATGGCTTTATTTCGCTTAGTTGCTTACTCTTGAGTAGAACTGCATATTCACTCCAGAAATAAGCATCTTTTTAAAATGAGCCAAATTGAAGCAGAAAACATTGTTGGAGTGTCAGAATGCATAGATAGAAGGCAAATAAGCGTTCCATGGCTTTATTTCGCTTAGTTGCTTACTCTTGAGTAGAACTGCATATTCACTCCAGGAATACGCACCTTTGTCAAATGAGTCAAATTGAAGCAAAACACATTGTTGGAGTGTCAGAATGCATAGATAGAAGGCAAATAAGCGTTCCATGGCTTTATTTCGCTTAGTTGCTTACTCTTGAGTAGAACTGCATATTCACTCCAGGAATAAGCACATTTGTCAAATGAGTCAAATTGAAGCAAAACACATTGTTGGAGTGTCAGAATGCATAGATAGAAGGCAAATAAGCGTTCCATGGCTTTATTTCGCTTAGTTGCTTACTCTTGAGTAGAACTGCATATTCACTCCAGGAATGAGCACATTTGTCAAATGAGTCAAATTGAAGCAAAACACATTGTTGGAGTGTCAGAATGCATAGATAGAGGGCATATAAGCGTTCCATGGCTTTATTTCGCTTAGTTGCTTACTCTTGAGTAGAACTGCATATTCACTCCAGGAATAAGCACATTTGTCAAATGAGTCAAATTGAAGCAAAACACATTGTTGGAGTGTCAGAATGCATAGATAGAAGGCAAATAAGCGTTCCATGGCTTTATTTCGCTTAGTTGCTTACTCTTGAGTAGAACTGCATATTCACTCCAGGAATAAGCACATTTGTCAAATGAGTCAAATTGAAGCAAAACACATTGTTGGAGTGTCAGAATGCATAGATAGAAGGCAAATAAGCGTTCCATGGCTTTATTTCGCTTAGTTGCTTACTCTTGAGTAGAACTGCATATTCACTCCAGGAATAAGCACATTTGTCAAATGAGTCAGATTGAAGCAAAACACATTGTTGGAGTGTCAGAATGCATAGATAGAAGGCAAATAAGCGTTCCATGGCTTTATTTCGCTGAGTTGCTTACTCTTGAGTAGAACTGCATATTCACTCCAGGAATAAGCACATTTGTCAAATGAGTCAAATTGAAGCAAAACACATTGTTGGAGTGTCAGAATGCATAGATAGAGGGCAAATAAGCGTTCCATGGCTTTATTTCGCTTAGTTGCTTACTCTTGAGTAGAACTGCATATTCACTCCAGGAATAAGCACATTTGTCAAATGAGTCAAATTGAAGCAAAACACATTGTTGGAGTGTCAGAATGCATAGATAGAAGGCAAATAAGCGTTCCATGGCTTTATTTCGCTTAGTTGCTTACTCTTGAGTAGAACTGCATTTTCACTCCAGAAATAAGCATCTTTTTAAAATGAGTCAAATTGAAGCAAAACACATTGTTGGAGTGTCAGAATGCATAGATAGAAGGCAAATAAGCGTTCCATGGCTTTATTTCGCTTAGTTGCTTACTCTTGAGTAGAACTGCATATTCACTCCAGGAATACGCACCTTTGTCAAATGAGTCAAATTGAAGCAAAACACATTGTTGGAGTGTCAGAATGCATAGATAGGAAGCAAGCGTTCCATGGCTTTATTTCGCTTAGTTGCTTACTCTTGAGTAGAACTGCATATTCACTCCAGGAATACGCACCTTTGTCAAATGAGTCAAATTGAAGCAAAACACATTGTTGGAGTGTCAGAATGCATAGATAGAAGGCAAATAAGCGTTCCATGGCTTTATTTCGCTTAGTTGCTTACTCTTGAGTAGAACTGCATATTCACTCCAGGAATAAGTACCTTTGTCAAATGAGTCAAATTGAAGCAAAACACATTGTTGGAGTGTCAGAATGCATAGATAGAAGGCAAATAAGCGTTCCATGGCTTTATTTCGCTTAGTTGCTTACTCTTGAGTAGAACTGCATATTCACTCCAGGAATACGCACCTTTGTCAAATGAGTCAAATTGAAGCAAAACACATTGTTGGAGTGTCAGAATGCATAGATAGAAGGCAAATAAGCGTTCCATGGCTTTATTTCGCTTAGTTGCTTACTCTTGAGTAGAACTGCATATTCACTCCAGGAATAAGCACATTTGTCAAATGAGTCAAATTGAAGCAAAACACATTGTTGGAGTGTCAGAATGCATAGATAGAAGGCAAATAAGCGTTCTATGGCTTTATTTCGCTTAGTTGCTTACTCTTGAGTAGAACTGCATATTCACTCCAGGAATAAGTACCTTTGTCAAATGAGTCAAATTGAAGCAAAACACATTGTTGGAGTGTCAGAATGCATAGATAGAAGGCAAATAAGCGTTCCATGGCTTTATTTCGCTTAGTTGCTTACTCTTGAGTAGAACTGCATATTCACTCCAGGAATAAGCACATTTGTCAAATGAGTCAAATTGAAGCAAAACACATTGTTGGAGTGTCAGAATGCATAGATAGAAGGCAAATAAGCGTTCCATGGCTTTATTTCGCTTAGTTGCTTACTCTTGAGTAGAACTGCATATTCACTCCAGGAATAAGCACATTTGTCA
Source organism: Zootoca vivipara (assembly GCF_965207765.1). Lineage (NCBI taxonomy): Eukaryota > Metazoa > Chordata > Lepidosauria > Squamata > Lacertidae > Zootoca > Zootoca vivipara. The sequence continues at coordinate 81,073 of NW_028291081.1, read as the reverse complement.
AATGAGTCAGATTGAAGCAAAACACATTGTTGGAGTGTCAGAATGCATAGATAGAAGGCAAATAAGCGTTCCATGGCTTTATTTCGCTTAGTTGCTTACTCTTGAGTAGAACTGCATATTCACTCCAGGAATAAGCACATTTGTCAAATGAGTCAAATTGAAGCAAAACACATTGTTGGAGTGTCAGAATGCATAGTTAGAAGGCAAATAAGCGTTCCATGGCTTTATTTCGCTTAGTGGCTTACTCTTGAGTAGAACTGCATATTCACTCCAGAAATAAGCATCTTTTTAAAATGAGCCAAATTGAAGCAGAAAACATTGTTGGAGTGTCAGAATGCATAGATAGAAGGCAAATAAGCGTTCCATGGCTTTATTTCGCTTAGTTGCTTACTCTTGAGTAGAACTGCATATTCACTCCAGGAATACGCACCTTTGTCAAATGAGTCAAATTGAAGCAAAACACATTGTTGGAGTGTCAGAATGCATAGATAGAAGGCAAATAAGCGTTCCATGGCTTTATTTCGCTTAGTTGCTTACTCTTGAGTAGAACTGCATATTCACTCCAGGAATAAGCACATTTGTCAAATGAGTCAAATTGAAGCAAAACACATTGTTGGAGTGTCAGAATGCATAGATAGAAGGCAAATAAGCGTTCTATGGCTTTATTTCGCTTAGTTGCTTACTCTTGAGTAGAACTGCATATTCACTCCAGGAATAAGTACCTTTGTCAAATGAGTCAAATTGAAGCAAAACACATTGTTGGAGTGTCAGAATGCATAGATAGAAGGCAAATAAGCGTTCCATGGCTTTATTTCGCTTAGTTGCTTACTCTTGAGTAGAACTGCATATTCACTCCAGGAATAAGCACATTTGTCAAATGAGTCAGATTGAAGCAAAACACATTGTTGGAGTGTCAGAATGCATAGATAGAAGGCAAATAAGCGTTCCATGGCTTTATTTCGCTTAGTTGCTTACTCTTGAGTAGAACTGCATATTCACTCCAGGAATAAGCACATTTGTCAAATGAGTCAAATTGAAGCAAAACACATTGTTGGAGTGTCAGAATGCATAGTTAGAAGGCAAATAAGCGTTCCATGGCTTTATTTCGCTTAGTGGCTTACTCTTGAGTAGAACTGCATATTCACTTCAGAAATAAGCATCTTTTTAAAATGAGCCAAATTGAAGCAGAAAACATTGTTGGAGTGTCAGAATGCATAGATAGAAGGCAAATAAGCGTTCCATGGCTTTATTTCGCTTAGTTGCTTACTCTTGAGTAGAACTGCATATTCACTCCAGGAATGAGCACATTTGTCAAATGAGTCAGATTGAAGCAAAACACATTGTTGGAGTGTCAGAATGCATAGATAGAAGGCAAATAAGCGTTCCATGGCTTTATTTTGCTTAGTTGCTTATTCTTGAGTAGAACTGCATATTCACTCCAGGAATAAGCACATTTGTCAAATGAGTCAAATTGAAGCAAAACACATTGTTGGAGTGTTAGAATGCATAGATAGAAGGCAAATAAGCGTTCCATGGCTTTATTTCGCTTAGTTGCTTACTCTTGAGTAGAACTGCATATTCACTCCAGGAATACGCACCTTTGTCAAATGAGTCAAATTGAAGCAAAACACATTGTTGGAGTGTCAGAATGCATAGATAGAAGGCAAATAAGCGTTCCATGGCTTTATTTCGCTTAGTTGCTTACTCTTGAGTAGAACTGCATATTCACTCCAGGAATACGCACCTTTGTCAAATGAGTCAAATTGAAGCAAAACACATTGTTGGAGTGTCAGAATGCATAGATAGAAGGCAAATAAGCGTTCCATGGCTTTATTTCGCTTAGTTGCTTACTCTTGAGTAGAACTGCATATTCACTCCAGGAATACGCACCTTTGTCAAATGAGTCAAATTGAAGCAAAACACATTGTTGGAGTGTCAGAATGCATAGATAGAAGGCAAATAAGCGTTCCATGGCTTTATTTCGCTTAGTTGCTTACTCTTGAGTAGAACTGCATATTCACTCCAGGAATACGCACCTTTGTCAAATTAGTCAAATTGAAGCAAAACACATTGTTGGAGTGTCAGAATGCATAGATAGAAGGCATATAAGCGTTCCATGGCTTTATTTCGCTTAGTTGCTTACTCACGAGTAGAAATGCATATTCACTCCAGGAATACGCACCATTGTCAAATGAGTCAAATTGAAGCAAAACACATTGTTGGAGTGTCAGAATGCATAGATAGAAGTCAAATAAGCGTTCCATGGCTTTATTTCGCTTAGTTGCTTACTCTTGAGTAGAACTGCATATTCACTCCAGGAATAAGCACATTTGTCAAATGAGTCAAATTGAAGCAAAACACATTGTTGGAGTGTCAGAATGCATAGATAGAGGGCAAATAAGCGTTCCATGGCTTTATTTCGCTTAGTTGCTTACTCTTGAGTAGAACTGCATATTCACTCCAGGAATAAGCACATTTGTCAAATGAGTCAAATTGAAGCAAAACACATTGTTGGAGTGTCAGAATGCATAGATAGAAGGCAAATAAGCGTTCCATGGCTTTATTTCGCTTAGTTGCTTACTCTTGAGTAGAACTGCATATTCACTCCAGAGATAAGCATCTTTTTAAAATGAGCCAAATTGAAGCAGAAAACATTGTTGGAGTGTCAGAATGCATAGTTTGAAGGCAAATAAGCGTTCCATGGCTTTATTTCGCTTAGTTGCTTACTCTTGAGTAGAACTGCATATTCACTCCAGAAATAAGCATCTTTTTAAAATGAGCCAAATTGAAGCAGAAAACATTGTTGGAGTGTCAGAATGCATAGATAGAAGGCAAATAAGCGTTCCATGGCTTTATTTCGCTTAGTTGCTTACTCTTGAGTAGAACTGCATATTCACTCCAGGAATAAGCACATTTGTCAAATGAGTCAAATTGAAGCAAAACACATTGTTGGAGTGTCAGAATGCATAGATAGAAGGCAAATAAGCGTTCCATGGCTTTATTTCGCTTAGTTGCTTACTCTTGAGTAGAACTGCATATTCACTCCAGGAATGAGCACATTTGTCAAATGAGTCAAATTGAAGCAAAACACATTGTTGGAGTGTCAGAATGCATAGATAGAGGGCATATAAGCGTTCCATGGCTTTATTTCGCTTAGTTGCTTACTCTTGAGTAGAACTGCATATTCACTCCAGGAATACGCACCTTTGTCAAATGAGTCAAATTGAAGCAAAACACATTGTTGGAGTGTCAGAATGCATAGATAGAAGGCAAATAAGCGTTCCATGGCTTTATTTCGCTTAGTTGCTTACTCTTGAGTAGAACTGCATATTCACTCCAGGAATGAGCACATTTGTCAAATGAGTCAAATTGAAGCAAAACACATTGTTGGAGTGTCAGAATGCATAGATAGAAGGCAAATAAGCGTTCCATGGCTTTATTTCGCTTAGTTGCTTACTCTTGAGTAGAACTGCATATTCACTCCAGGAATACGCACCTTTGTCAAATGAGTCAAATTGAAGCAAAACACATTGTTGGAGTGTCAGAATGCATAGATAGAAGGCAAATAAGCGTTCCATGGCTTTATTTCGCTTAGTTGCTTACTCTTGAGTAGAACTGCATATTCACTCCACGAATACGCACCTTTGTCAAATGAGTCAAATTGAAGCAAAACACATTGTTGGAGTGTCAGAATGCATAGATAGAAGGCAAATAAGCGTTCCATGGCTTTATTTCGCTTAGTTGCTTACTCTTGAGTAGAACTGCATATTCACTCCAGGAATACGCACCTTTGTCAAATGAGTCAAATTGAAGCAAAACACATTGTTGGAGTGTCAGAATGCATAGATAGAAGGCAAATAAGCGTTCCATGGCTTTATTTCGCTTAGTTGCTTACTCTTGAGTAGAACTGCATATTCACTCCAGGAATAAGCACATTTGTCAAATGAGTCAAATTGAAGCAAAACACATTGTTGGAGTGTCAGAATGCATAGATAGAAGGCAAATAAGCGTTCCATGGCTTTATTTCGCTTAGTTGCTTACTCTTGAGTAGAACTGCATATTCACTCCAGGAATAAGTACCTTTGTCAAATGAGTCAAATTGAAGCAAAACACATTGTTGGAGTGTCAGAATGCATAGATAGAAGGCAAATAAGCGTTCCATGGCTTTATTTCGCTTAGTTGCTTACTCTTGAGTAGAACTGCATATTCACTCCAGGAATAAGCACATTTGTCAAATGAGTCAAATTGAAGCAAAACACATTGTTGGAGTGTCAGAATGCATAGATAGAAGGCAAATAAGCGTTCCATGGCTTTATTTCGCTTAGTTGCTTACTCTTGAGTAGAACTGCATATTCACTCCAGGAATAAGCACATTTGTCAAATGAGTCAGATTGAAGCAAAACACAGTTGGAGTGTCAGAATGCATAGATAGAAGGCAAATAAGCGTTCCATGGCTTTATTTCGCTTAGTTGCTTACTCTTGAGTAGAACTGCATATTCACTCCAGGAATAAGCACATTTGTCAAATGAGTCAAATTGAAGCAAAACACATTGTTGGAGTGTCAGAATGCATAGATAGAAGGCAAATAAGCGTTCCATGGCTTTATTTCGCTTAGTTGCTTACTCTTGAGTAGAACTGCATATTCACTCCAGGAATAAGCACATTTGTCAAATGAGTCAGATTGAAGCAAAACACAGTTGGAGTGTCAGAATGCATAGATAGAAGGCAAATAAGCGTTCCATGGCTTTATTTCGCTTAGTTGCTTACTCTTGAGTAGAACTGCATATTCACTCCAGGAATAAGCACATTTGTCAAATGAGTCAAATTGAAGCAAAACACATTGTTGGAGTGTCAGAATGCATAGTTAGAAGGCAAATAAGCGTTCCATGGCTTTATTTCGCTTAGTGGCTTACTCTTGAGTAGAACTGCATATTCACTCCAGAAATAAGCATCTTTTTAAAATGAGCCAAATTGAAGCAGAAAACATTGTTGGAGTGTCAGAATGCATAGATAGAAGGCAAATAAGCGTTCCATGGCTTTATTTCGCTTAGTTGCTTACTCTTGAGTAGAACTGCATATTCACTCCAGGAATGAGCACATTTGTCAAATGAGTCAGATTGAAGCAAAACACATTGTTGGAGTGTCAGAATGCATAGATAGAAGGCAAATAAGCGTTCCATGGCTTTATTTTGCTTAGTTGCTTACTCTTGAGTAGAACTGCATATTCACTCCAGGAATAAGCACATTTGTCAAATGAGTCAAATTGAAGCAAAACACATTGTTGGAGTGTTAGAATGCATAGATAGAAGGCAAATAAGCGTTCCATGGCTTTATTTCGCTTAGTTGCTTACTCTTGAGTAGAACTGCATATTCACTCCAGGAATACGCACCTTTGTCAAATGAGTCAAATTGAAGCAAAACACATTGTTGGAGTGTCAGAATGCATAGATAGAAGGCAAATAAGCGTTCCATGGCTTTATTTCGCTTAGTTGCTTACTCTTGAGTAGAACTGCATATTCACTCCAGGAATACGCACCTTTGTCAAATGAGTCAAATTGAAGCAAAACACATTGTTGGAGTGTCAGAATGCATAGATAGAAGGCAAATAAGCGTTCCATGGCTTTATTTCGCTTAGTTGCTTACTCTTGAGTAGAACTGCATATTCACTCCAGGAATACGCACCTTTGTCAAATGAGTCAAATTGAAGCAAAACACATTGTTGGAGTGTCAGAATGCATAGATAGAAGGCAAATAAGCGTTCCATGGCTTTATTTCGCTTAGTTGCTTACTCTTGAGTAGAACTGCATATTCACTCCAGGAATACGCACCTTTGTCAAATGAGTCAAATTGAAGCAAAACACATTGTTGGAGTGTCAGAATGCATAGATAGAAGGCATATAAGCGTTCCATGGCTTTATTTCGCTTAGTTGCTTACTCACGAGTAGAACTGCATATTCACTCCAGGAATACGCACCATTGTCAAATGAGTCAAATTGAAGCAAAACACATTGTTGGAGTGTCAGAATGCATAGATAGAAGTCAAATAAGCGTTCCATGGCTTTATTTCGCTTAGTTGCTTACTCTTGAGTAGAACTGCATATTCACTCCAGGAATAAGCACATTTGTCAAATGAGTCAAATTGAAGCAAAACACATTGTTGGAGTGTCAGAATGCATAGATAGAGGGCAAATAAGCGTTCCATGGCTTTATTTCGCTTAGTTGCTTACTCTTGAGTAGAACTGCATATTCACTCCAGGAATAAGCACATTTGTCAAATGAGTCAAATTGAAGCAAAACACATTGTTGGAGTGTCAGAATGCATAGATAGAAGGCAAATAAGCGTTCCATGGCTTTATTTCGCTTAGTTGCTTACTCTTGAGTAGAACTGCATATTCACTCCAGAGATAAGCATCTTTTTAAAATGAGCCAAATTGAAGCAGAAAACATTGTTGGAGTGTCAGAATGCATAGTTAGAAGGCAAATAAGCGTTCCATGGCTTTATTTCGCTTAGTTGCTTACTCTTGAGTAGAACTGCATATTCACTCCAGAAATAAGCATCTTTTTAAAATGAGCCAAATTGAAGCAGAAAACATTGTTGGAGTGTCAGAATGCATAGATAGAAGGCAAATAAGCGTTCCATGGCTTTATTTCGCTTAGTTGCTTACTCTTGAGTAGAACTGCATATTCACTCCAGGAATAAGCACATTTGTCAAATGAGTCAAATTGAAGCAAAACACATTGTTGGAGTGTCAGAATGCATAGATAGAAGGCAAATAAGCGTTCCATGGCTTTATTTCGCTTAGTTGCTTACTCTTGAGTAGAACTGCATATTCACTCCAGGAATGAGCACATTTGTCAAATGAGTCAAATTGAAGCAAAACACATTGTTGGAGTGTCAGAATGCAAAGATAGAGGGCATATAAGCGTTCCATGGCTTTATTTCGCTTAGTTGCTTACTCTTGAGTAGAACTGCATATTCACTCCAGGAATAAGCACATTTGTCAAATGAGTCAAATTGAAGCAAAACACATTGTTGGAGTGTCAGAATGCATAGATAGAAGGCAAATAAGCGTTCCATGGCTTTATTTCGCTTAGTTGCTTACTCTTGAGTAGAACTGCATATTCACTCCAGGAATGAGCACATTTGTCAAATGAGTCAAATTGAAGCAAAACACATTGTTGGAGTGTCAGAATGCATAGATAGAAGGCAAATAAGCGTTCCATGGCTTTATTTCGCTTAGTTGCTTACTCTTGAGTAGAACTGCATATTCACTCCAGGAATACGCACCTTTGTCAAATGAGTCAAATTGAAGCAAAACACATTGTTGGAGTGTCAGAATGCATAGATAGAAGGCAAATAAGCGTTCCATGGCTTTATTTCGCTTAGTTGCTTACTCTTGAGTAGAACTGCATATTCACTCCAGGAATACGCACCTTTGTCAAATGAGTCAAATTGAAGCAAAACACATTGTTGGAGTGTCAGAATGCATAGATAGAAGGCAAATAAGCGTTCCATGGCTTTATTTCGCTTAGTTGCTTACTCTTGAGTAGAACTGCATATTCACTCCAGGAATACGCACCTTTGTCAAATGAGTCAAATTGAAGCAAAACACATTGTTGGAGTGTCAGAATGCATAGATAGAAGGCAAATAAGCGTTCCATGGCTTTATTTCGCTTAGTTGCTTACTCTTGAGTAGAACTGCATTTTCACTCCAGAAATAAGCATCTTTTTAAAATGAGTCAAATTGAAGCAAAACACATTGTTGGAGTGTCAGAATGCATAGATAGAAGGCAAATAAGCGTTCCATGGCTTTATTTCGCTTAGTTGCTTACTCTTGAGTAGAACTGCATATTCACTCCAGGAATACGCACCTTTGTCAAATGAGTCAAATTGAAGCAAAACACATTGTTGGAGTGTCAGAATGCATAGATAGAAGGCAAATAAGCGTTCCATGGCTTTATTTCGCTTAGTTGCTTACTCTTGAGTAGAACTGCATATTCACTCCAGGAATAAGCACATTTGTCAAATGAGTCAAATTGAAGCAAAACACATTGTTGGAGTGTCAGAATGCATAGATAGAAGGCAAATAAGCGTTCTATGGCTTTATTTCGCTTAGTTGCTTACTCTTGAGTAGAACTGCATATTCACTCCAGGAATAAGTACCTTTGTCAAATGAGTCAAATTGAAGCAAAACACATTGTTGGAGTGTCAGAATGCATAGATAGAAGGCAAATAAGCGTTCCATGGCTTTATTTCGCTTAGTTGCTTACTCTTGAGTAGAACTGCATATTCACTCCAGGAATAAGCACATTTGTCAAATGAGTCAAATTGAAGCAAAACACATTGTTGGAGTGTCAGAATGCATAGATAGAAGGCAAATAAGCGTTCCATGGCTTTATTTCGCTTAGTTGCTTACTCTTGAGTAGAACTGCATATTCACTCCAGGAATAAGCACATTTGTCAAATGAGTCAGATTGAAGCAAAACACATTGTTGGAGTGTCAGAATGCATAGATAGAAGGCAAATAAGCGTTCCATGGCTTTATTTCGCTTAGTTGCTTACTCTTGAGTAGAACTGCATATTCACTCCAGGAATAAGCACATTTGTCAAATGAGTCAAATTGAAGCAAAACACATTGTTGGAGTGTCAGAATGCATAGTTAGAAGGCAAATAAGCGTTCCATGGCTTTATTTCGCTTAGTGGCTTACTCTTGAGTAGAACTGCATATTCACTCCAGAAATAAGCATCTTTTTAAAATGAGCCAAATTGAAGCAGAAAACATTGTTGGAGTGTCAGAATGCATAGATAGAAGGCAAATAAGCGTTCCATGGCTTTATTTCGCTTAGTTGCTTACTCTTGAGTAGAACTGCATATTCACTCCAGGAATGAGCACATTTGTCAAATGAGTCAGATTGAAGCAAAACACATTGTTGGAGTGTCAGAATGCATAGATAGAAGGCAAATAAGCGTTCCATGGCTTTATTTTGCTTAGTTGCTTACTCTTGAGTAGAACTGCATATTCACTCCAGGAATAAGCACATTTGTCAAATGAGTCAAATTGAAGCAAAACACATTGTTGGAGTGTTAGAATGCATAGATAGAAGGCAAATAAGCGTTCCATGGCTTTATTTCGCTTAGTTGCTTACTCTTGAGTAGAACTGCATATTCACTCCAGGAATAAGCACATTTGTCAAATGAGTCAAATTGAAGCAAAACACATTGTTGGAGTGTCAGAATGCATAGATAGAAGGCAAATAAGCGTTCCATGGCTTTATTTCGCTTAGTTGCTTACTCTTGAGTAGAACTGCATATTCACTCCAGGAATAAGCACATTTGTCAAATGAGTCAGATTGAAGCAAAACACATTGTTGGAGTGTCAGAATGCATAGATAGAAGGCAAATAAGCGTTCCATGGCTTTATTTCGCTTAGTTGCTTACTCTTGAGTAGAACTGCATATTCACTCCAGGAATAAGCACATTTGTCAAATGAGTCAAATTGAAGCAAAACACATTGTTGGAGTGTCAGAATGCATAGTTAGAAGGCAAATAAGCGTTCCATGGCTTTATTTCGCTTAGTGGCTTACTCTTGAGTAGAACTGCATATTCACTCCAGAAATAAGCATCTTTTTAAAATGAGCCAAATTGAAGCAGAAAACATTGTTGGAGTGTCAGAATGCATAGATAGAAGGCAAATAAGCGTTCCATGGCTTTATTTCGCTTAGTTGCTTACTCTTGAGTAGAACTGCATATTCACTCCAGGAATGAGCACATTTGTCAAATGAGTCAGATTGAAGCAAAACACATTGTTGGAGTGTCAGAATGCATAGATAGAAGGCAAATAAGCGTTCCATGGCTTTATTTTGCTTAGTTGCTTACTCTTGAGTAGAACTGCATATTCACTCCAGGAATAAGCACATTTGTCAAATGAGTCAAATTGAAGCAAAACACATTGTTGGAGTGTTAGAATGCATAGATAGAAGGCAAATAAGCGTTCCATGGCTTTATTTCGCTTAGTTGCTTACTCTTGAGTAGAACTGCATATTCACTCCAGGAATACGCACCTTTGTCAAATGAGTCAAATTGAAGCAAAACACATTGTTGGAGTGTCAGAATGCATAGATAGAAGGCAAATAAGCGTTCCATGGCTTTATTTCGCTTAGTTGCTTACTCTTGAGTAGAACTGCATATTCACTCCAGGAATACGCACCTTTGTCAAATGAGTCAAATTGAAGCAAAACACATTGTTGGAGTGTCAGAATGCATAGATAGAAGGCAAATAAGCGTTCCATGGCTTTATTTCGCTTAGTTGCTTACTCTTGAGTAGAACTGCATATTCACTCCAGGAATACGCACCTTTGTCAAATGAGTCAAATTGAAGCAAAACACATTGTTGGAGTGTCAGAATGCATAGATAGAAGGCAAATAAGCGTTCCATGGCTTTATTTCGCTTAGTTGCTTACTCTTGAGTAGAACTGCATATTCACTCCAGGAATACGCACCTTTGTCAAATGAGTCAAATTGAAGCAAAACACATTGTTGGAGTGTCAGAATGCATAGATAGAAGGCATATAAGCGTTCCATGGCTTTATTTCGCTTAGTTGCTTACTCACGAGTAGAACTGCATATTCACTCCAGGAATACGCACCATTGTCAAATGAGTCAAATTGAAGCAAAACACATTGTTGGAGTGTCAGAATGCATAGATAGAAGTCAAATAAGCGTTCCATGGCTTTATTTCGCTTAGTTGCTTACTCTTGAGTAGAACTGCATATTCACTCCAGGAATAAGCACATTTGTCAAATGAGTCAAATTGAAGCAAAACACATTGTTGGAGTGTCAGAATGCATAGATAGAGGGCAAATAAGCGTTCCATGGCTTTATTTCGCTTAGTTGCTTACTCTTGAGTAGAACTGCATATTCACTCCAGGAATAAGCACATTTGTCAAATGAGTCAAATTGAAGCAAAACACATTGTTGGAGTGTCAGAATGCATAGATAGAAGGCAAATAAGCGTTCCATGGCTTTATTTCGCTTAGTTGCTTACTCTTGAGTAGAACTGCATATTCACTCCAGAGATAAGCATCTTTTTAAAATGAGCCAAATTGAAGCAGAAAACATTGTTGGAGTGTCAGAATGCATAGTTAGAAGGCAAATAAGCGTTCCATGGCTTTATTTCGCTTAGTTGCTTACTCTTGAGTAGAACTGCATATTCACTCCAGAAATAAGCATCTTTTTAAAATGAGCCAAATTGAAGCAGAAAACATTGTTGGAGTGTCAGAATGCATAGATAGAAGGCAAATAAGCGTTCCATGGCTTTATTTCGCTTAGTTGCTTACTCTTGAGTAGAACTGCATATTCACTCCAGGAATAAGCACATTTGTCAAATGAGTCAAATTGAAGCAAAACACATTGTTGGAGTGTCAGAATGCATAGATAGAAGGCAAATAAGCGTTCCATGGCTTTATTTCGCTTAGTTGCTTACTCTTGAGTAGAACTGCATATTCACTCCAGGAATGAGCACATTTGTCAAATGAGTCAAATTGAAGCAAAACACATTGTTGGAGTGTCAGAATGCATAGATAGAGGGCATATAAGCGTTCCATGGCTTTATTTCGCTTAGTTGCTTACTCTTGAGTAGAACTGCATATTCACTCCAGGAATACGCACCTTTGTCAAATGAGTCAAATTGAAGCAAAACACATTGTTGGAGTGTCAGAATGCATAGATAGAAGGCAAATAAGCGTTCCATGGCTTTATTTCGCTTAGTTGCTTACTCTTGAGTAGAACTGCATATTCACTCCAGGAATAAGCACATTTGTCAAATGAGTCAAATTGAAGCAAAACACATTGTTGGAGTGTCAGAATGCATAGATAGAAGGCAAATAAGCGTTCCATGGCTTTATTTCGCTTAGTTGCTTACTCTTGAGTAGAACTGCATATTCACTCCAGGAATACGCACCTTTGTCAAATGAGTCAAATTGAAGCAAAACACATTGTTGGAGTGTCAGAATGCATAGATAGAAGGCAAATAAGCGTTCCATGGCTTTATTTCGCTTAGTTGCTTACTCTTGAGTAGAACTGCATATTCACTCCAGGAATAAGCACATTTGTCAAATGAGTCAAATTGAAGCAAAACACATTGTTGGAGTGTCAGAATGCATAGATAGAAGGCAAATAAGCGTTCCATGGCTTTATTTCGCTTAGTTGCTTACTCTTGAGTAGAACTGCATATTCACTCCAGGAATGAGCACATTTGTCAAATGAGTCAAATTGAAGCAAAACACATTGTTGGCGTGTCAGAATGCATAGATAGAGGGCATATAAGCGTTCCATGGCTTTATTTCGCTTAGTTGCTTACTCTTGAGTAGAACTGCATATTCACTCCAGGAATAAGCACATTTGTCAAATGAGTCAAATTGAAGCAAAACACATTGTTGGAGTGTCAGAATGCATAGATAGAAGGCAAATAAGCGTTCCATGGCTTTATTTCGCTTTGTTGCTTACTCTTGAGTAGAACTGCATATTCACTCCAGGAATACGCACCTTTGTCAAATGAGTCAAATTGAAGCAAAACACATTGTTGGAGTGTCAGAATGCATAGATAGAAGGCAAATAAGCGTTCCATGGCTTTATTTCGCTTAGTTGCTTACTCTTGAGTAGAACTGCATATTCACTCCAGGAATACGCACCTTTGTCAAATGAGTCAAATTGAAGCAAAACACATTGTTGGAGTGTCAGAATGCATAGATAGAAGGCATATAAGCGTTCCATGGCTTTATTTCGCTTAGTTGCTTACTCACGAGTAGAACTGCATATTCACTCCAGGAATACGCACCATTGTCAAATGAGTCAAATTGAAGCAAAACACATTGTTGGAGTGTCAGAATGCATAGATAGAAGTCAAATAAGCGTTCCATGGCTTTATTTCGCTTAGTTGCTTACTCTTGAGTAGAACTGCATATTCACTCCAGGAATAAGCACATTTGTCAAATGAGTCAAATTGAAGCAAAACACATTGTTGGAGTGTCAGAATGCATAGATAGAGGGCAAATAAGCGTTCCATGGCTTTATTTCGCTTAGTTGCTTACTCTTGAGTAGAACTGCATATTCACTCCAGGAATAAGCACATTTGTCAAATGAGTCAAATTGAAGCAAAACACATTGTTGGAGTGTCAGAATGCATAGATAGAAGGCAAATAAGCGTTCCATGGCTTTATTTCGCTTAGTTGCTTACTCTTGAGTAGAACTGCATATTCACTCCAGAGATAAGCATCTTTTTAAAATGAGCCAAATTGAAGCAGAAAACATTGTTGGAGTGTCAGAATGCATAGTTAGAAGGCAAATAAGCGTTCCATGGCTTTATTTCGCTTAGTTGCTTACTCTTGAGTAGAACTGCATATTCACTCCAGAAATAAGCATCTTTTTAAAATGAGCCAAATTGAAGCAGAAAACATTGTTGGAGTGTCAGAATGCATAGATAGAAGGCAAATAAGCGTTCCATGGCTTTATTTCGCTTAGTTGCTTACTCTTGAGTAGAACTGCATATTCACTCCAGGAATAAGCACATTTGTCAAATGAGTCAAATTGAAGCAAAACACATTGTTGGAGTGTCAGAATGCATAGATAGAAGGCAAATAAGCGTTCCATGGCTTTATTTCGCTTAGTTGCTTACTCTTGAGTAGAACTGCATATTCACTCCAGGAATGAGCACATTTGTCAAATGAGTCAAATTGAAGCAAAACACATTGTTGGCGTGTCAGAATGCATAGATAGAGGGCATATAAGCGTTCCATGGCTTTATTTCGCTTAGTTGCTTACTCTTGAGTAGAACTGCATATTCACTCCAGGAATACGCACCTTTGTCAAATGAGTCAAATTGAAGCAAAACACATTGTTGGAGTGTCAGAATGCATAGATAGAAGGCAAATAAGCGTTCCATGGCTTTATTTCGCTTAGTTGCTTACTCTTGAGTAGAACTGCATATTCACTCCAGGAATGAGCACATTTGTCAAATGAGTCAAATTGAAGCAAAACACATTGTTGGAGTGTCAGAATGCATAGATAGAAGGCAAATAAGCGTTCCATGGCTTTATTTCGCTTAGTTGCTTACTCTTGAGTAGAACTGCATATTCACTCCAGGAATACGCACCTTTGTCAAATGAGTCAAATTGAAGCAAAACACATTGTTGGAGTGTCAGAATGCATAGATAGAAGGCAAATAAGCGTTCCATGGCTTTATTTCGCTTAGTTGCTTACTCTTGAGTAGAACTGCATATTCACTCCAGGAATACGCACCTTTGTCAAATGAGTCAAATTGAAGCAAAACACATTGTTGGAGTGTCAGAATGCATAGATAGAAGGCAAATAAGCGTTCCATGGCTTTATTTCGCTTAGTTGCTTACTCTTGAGTAGAACTGCATATTCACTCCAGGAATACGCACCTTTGTCAAATGAGTCAAATTGAAGCAAAACACATTGTTGGAGTGTCAGAATGCATAGATAGAAGGCAAATAAGCGTTCCATGGCTTTATTTCGCTTAGTTGCTTACTCTTGAGTAGAACTGCATTTTCATTCCAGAAATAAGCTCCTTTTTAAAATGAGTCAAATTGAAGCAAAACACATTGTTGGAGTGTCAGAATGCATAGATAGAAGGCAAATAAGCGTTCCATGGCTTTATTTCGCTTAGTTACTTACTCTTGAGTAGAACTGCATATTCACTCCAGGAATACGCACCTTTGTCAAATGAGTCAAATTGAAGCAAAACACATTGTTGGAGTGTCAGAATGCATAGATAGAAGGCAAATAAGCGTTCCATGGCTTTATTTCGCTTAGTTGCTTACTCTTGAGTAGAACTGCATATTCACTCCAGGAATAAGCACATTTGTCAAATGAGTCAAATTGAAGCAAAACACATTGTTGGAGTGTCAGAATGCATAGATAGAAGGCAAATAAGCGTTCCATGGCTTTATTTCGCTTAGTTGCTTACTCTTGAGTAGAACTGCATATTCACTCCAGGAATAAGTACCTTTGTCAAATGAGTCAAATTGAAGCAAAACACATTGTTGGAGTGTCAGAATGCATAGATAGAAGGCAAATAAGCGTTCCATGGCTTTATTTCGCTTAGTTGCTTACTCTTGAGTAGAACTGCATATTCACTCCAGGAATAAGCACATTTGTCAAATGAGTCAAATTGAAGCAAAACACATTGTTGGAGTGTCAGAATGCATAGATAGAAGGCAAATAAGCGTTCCATGGCTTTATTTCGCTTAGTTGCTTACTCTTGAGTAGAACTGCATATTCACTCCAGGAATAAGCACATTTGTCAAATGAGTCAGATTGAAGCAAAACACATTGTTGGAGTGTCAGAATGCATAGATAGAAGGCAAATAAGCGTTCCATGGCTTTATTTCGCTTAGTTGCTTACTCTTGAGTAGAACTGCATATTCACTCCAGGAATAAGCACATTTGTCAAATGAGTCAAATTGAAGCAAAACACATTGTTGGAGTGTCAGAATGCATAGTTAGAAGGCAAATAAGCGTTCCATGGCTTTATTTCGCTTAGTGGCTTACTCTTGAGTAGAACTGCATATTCACTCCAGAAATAAGCATCTTTTTAAAATGAGCCAAATTGAAGCAGAAAACATTGTTGGAGTGTCAGAATGCATAGATAGAAGGCAAATAAGCGTTCCATGGCTTTATTTCGCTTAGTTGCTTACTCTTGAGTAGAACTGCATATTCACTCCAGGAATGAGCACATTTGTCAAATGAGTCAGATTGAAGCAAAACACATTGTTGGAGTGTCAGAATGCATAGATAGAAGGCAAATAAGCGTTCCATGGCTTTATTTTGCTTAGTTGCTTACTCTTGAGTAGAACTGCATATTCACTCCAGGAATAAGCACATTTGTCAAATGAGTCAAATTGAAGCAAAACACATTGTTGGAGTGTTAGAATGCATAGATAGAAGGCAAATAAGCGTTCCATGGCTTTATTTCGCTTAGTTGCTTACTCTTGAGTAGAACTGCATATTCACTCCAGGAATACGCACCTTTGTCAAATGAGTCAAATTGAAGCAAAACACATTGTTGGAGTGTCAGAATGCATAGATAGAAGGCAAATAAGCGTTCCATGGCTTTATTTCGCTTAGTTGCTTACTCTTGAGTAGAACTGCATATTCACTCCAGGAATACGCACCTTTGTCAAATGAGTCAAATTGAAGCAAAACACATTGTTGGAGTGTCAGAATGCATAGATAGAAGGCAAATAAGCGTTCCATGGCTTTATTTCGCTTAGTTGCTTACTCTTGAGTAGAACTGCATATTCACTCCAGGAATACGCACCTTTGTCAAATGAGTCAAATTGAAGCAAAACACATTGTTGGAGTGTCAGAATGCATAGATAGAAGGCAAATAAGCGTTCCATGGCTTTATTTCGCTTAGTTGCTTACTCTTGAGTAGAACTGCATATTCACTCCAGGAATACGCACCTTTGTCAAATGAGTCAAATTGAAGCAAAACACATTGTTGGAGTGTCAGAATGCATAGATAGAAGGCATATAAGCGTTCCATGGCTTTATTTCGCTTAGTTGCTTACTCACGAGTAGAACTGCATATTCACTCCAGGAATACGCACCATTGTCAAATGAGTCAAATTGAAGCAAAACACATTGTTGGAGTGTCAGAATGCATAGATAGAAGTCAAATAAGCGTTCCATGGCTTTATTTCGCTTAGTTGCTTACTCTTGAGTAGAACTGCATATTCACTCCAGGAATAAGCACATTTGTCAAATGAGTCAAATTGAAGCAAAACACATTGTTGGAGTGTCAGAATGCATAGATAGAGGGCAAATAAGCGTTCCATGGCTTTATTTCGCTTAGTTGCTTACTCTTGAGTAGAACTGCATATTCACTCCAGGAATAAGCACATTTGTCAAATGAGTCAAATTGAAGCAAAACACATTGTTGGAGTGTCAGAATGCATAGATAGAAGGCAAATAAGCGTTCCATGGCTTTATTTCGCTTAGTTGCTTACTCTTGAGTAGAACTGCATATTCACTCCAGGAATAAGCACATTTGTCAAATGAGTCAAATTGAAGCAAAACACATTGTTGGAGTGTCAGAATGCATAGATAGAGGGCAAATAAGCGTTCCATGGCTTTATTTCGCTTAGTTGCTTACTCTTGAGTAGAACTGCATATTCACTCCAGGAATAAGCACATTTGTCAAATGAGTCAAATTGAAGCAAAACACATTGTTGGAGTGTCAGAATGCATAGATAGAAGGCAAATAAGCGTTCCATGGCTTTATTTCGCTTAGTTGCTTACTCTTGAGTAGAACTGCATATTCACTCCAGAGATAAGCATCTTTTTAAAATGAGCCAAATTGAAGCAGAAAACATTGTTGGAGTGTCAGAATGCATAGTTAGAAGGCAAATAAGCGTTCCATGGCTTTATTTCGCTTAGTTGCTTACTCTTGAGTAGAACTGCATATTCACTCCAGAAATAAGCATCTTTTTAAAATGAGCCAAATTGAAGCAGAAAACATTGTTGGAGTGTCAGAATGCATAGATAGAAGGCAAATAAGCGTTCCATGGCTTTATTTCGCTTAGTTGCTTACTCTTGAGTAGAACTGCATATTCACTCCAGGAATAAGCACATTTGTCAAATGAGTCAAATTGAAGCAAAACACATTGTTGGAGTGTCAGAATGCATAGATAGAAGGCAAATAAGCGTTCCATGGCTTTATTTCGCTTAGTTGCTTACTCTTGAGTAGAACTGCATATTCACTCCAGGAATGAGCACATTTGTCAAATGAGTCAAATTGAAGCAAAACACATTGTTGGAGTGTCAGAATGCATAGATAGAGGGCATATAAGCGTTCCATGGCTTTATTTCGCTTAGTTGCTTACTCTTGAGTAGAACTGCATATTCACTCCAGGAATACGCACCTTTGTCAAATGAGTCAAATTGAAGCAAAACACATTGTTGGAGTGTCAGAATGCATAGATAGAAGGCAAATAAGCGTTCCATGGCTTTATTTCGCTTAGTTGCTTACTCTTGAGTAGAACTGCATATTCACTCCAGGAATAAGCACATTTGTCAAATGAGTCAAATTGAAGCAAAACACATTGTTGGAGTGTCAGAATGCATAGATAGAAGGCAAATAAGCGTTCCATGGCTTTATTTCGCTTAGTTGCTTACTCTTGAGTAGAACTGCATATTCACTCCAGGAATACGCACCTTTGTCAAATGAGTCAAATTGAAGCAAAACACATTGTTGGAGTGTCAGAATGCATAGATAGAAGGCAAATAAGCGTTCCATGGCTTTATTTCGCTTAGTTGCTTACTCTTGAGTAGAACTGCATATTCACTCCAGGAATAAGCACATTTGTCAAATGAGTCAAATTGAAGCAAAACACATTGTTGGAGTGTCAGAATGCATAGATAGAAGGCAAATAAGCGTTCCATGGCTTTATTTCGCTTAGTTGCTTACTCTTGAGTAGAACTGCATATTCACTCCAGGAATGAGCACATTTGTCAAATGAGTCAAATTGAAGCAAAACACATTGTTGGCGTGTCAGAATGCATAGATAGAGGGCATATAAGCGTTCCATGGCTTTATTTCGCTTAGTTGCTTACTCTTGAGTAGAACTGCATATTCACTCCAGGAATAAGCACATTTGTCAAATGAGTCAAATTGAAGCAAAACACATTGTTGGAGTGTCAGAATGCATAGATAGAAGGCAAATAAGCGTTCCATGGCTTTATTTCGCTTAGTTGCTTACTCTTGAGTAGAACTGCATATTCACTCCAGGAATAAGCACATTTGTCAAATGAGTCAAATTGAAGCAAAACACATTGTTGGAGTGTCAGAATGCATAGATAGAAGGCAAATAAGCGTTCTATGGCTTTATTTCGCTTAGTTGCTTACTCTTGAGTAGAACTGCATATTCACTCCAGGAATAAGTACCTTTGTCAAATGAGTCAAATTGAAGCAAAACACATTGTTGGAGTGTCAGAATGCATAGATAGAAGGCAAATAAGCGTTCCATGGCTTTATTTCGCTTAGTTGCTTACTCTTGAGTAGAACTGCATATTCACTCCAGGAATAAGCACATTTGTCAAATGAGTCAAATTGAAGCAAAACACATTGTTGGAGTGTCAGAATGCATAGATAGAAGGCAAATAAGCGTTCCATGGCTTTATTTCGCTTAGTTGCTTACTCTTGAGTAGAACTGCATATTCACTCCAGGAATAAGCACATTTGTCAAATGAGTCAGATTGAAGCAAAACACATTGTTGGAGTGTCAGAATGCATAGATAGAAGGCAAATAAGCGTTCCATGGCTTTATTTCGCTTAGTTGCTTACTCTTGAGTAGAACTGCATATTCACTCCAGGAATAAGCACATTTGTCAAATGAGTCAAATTGAAGCAAAACACATTGTTGGAGTGTCAGAATGCATAGTTAGAAGGCAAATAAGCGTTCCATGGCTTTATTTCGCTTAGTGGCTTACTCTTGAGTAGAACTGCATATTCACTCCAGAAATAAGCATCTTTTTAAAATGAGCCAAATTGAAGCAGAAAACATTGTTGGAGTGTCAGAATGCATAGATAGAAGGCAAATAAGCGTTCCATGGCTTTATTTCGCTTAGTTGCTTACTCTTGAGTAGAACTGCATATTCACTCCAGGAATGAGCACATTTGTCAAATGAGTCAGATTGAAGCAAAACACATTGTTGGAGTGTCAGAATGCATAGATAGAAGGCAAATGAGCGTTCCATGGCTTTATTTTGCTTAGTTGCTTACTCTTGAGTAGAACTGCATATTCACTCCAGGAATAAGCACATTTGTCAAATGAGTCAAATTGAAGCAAAACACATTGTTGGAGTGTTAGAATGCATAGATAGAAGGCAAATAAGCGTTCCATGGCTTTATTTCGCTTAGTTGCTTACTCTTGAGTAGAACTGCATATTCACTCCAGGAATACGCACCTTTGTCAAATGAGTCAAATTGAAGCAAAACACATTGTTGGAGTGTCAGAATGCATAGATAGAAGGCAAATAAGCGTTCCATGGCTTTATTTCGCTTAGTTGCTTACTCTTGAGTAGAACTGCATATTCACTCCAGGAATACGCACCTTTGTCAAATGAGTCAAATTGAAGCAAAACACATTGTTGGAGTGTCAGAATGCATAGATAGAAGGCAAATAAGCGTTCCATGGCTTTATTTCGCTTTGTTGCTTACTCTTGAGTAGAACTGCATATTCACTCCAGGAATACGCACCTTTGTCAAATGAGTCAAATTGAAGCAAAACACATTGTTGGAGTGTCAGAATGCATAGATAGAAGGCAAATAAGCGTTCCATGGCTTTATTTCGCTTAGTTGCTTACTCTTGAGTAGAACTGCATATTCACTCCAGGAATACGCACCTTTGTCAAATGAGTCAAATTGAAGCAAAACACATTGTTGGAGTGTCAGAATGCATAGATAGAAGGCATATAAGCGTTCCATGGCTTTATTTCGCTTAGTTGCTTACTCACGAGTAGAACTGCATATTCACTCCAGGAATACGCACCATTGTCAAATGAGTCAAATTGAAGCAAAACACATTGTTGGAGTGTCAGAATGCATAGATAGAAGTCAAATAAGCGTTCCATGGCTTTATTTCGCTTAGTTGCTTACTCTTGAGTAGAACTGCATATTCACTCCAGGAATAAGCACATTTGTCAAATGAGTCAAATTGAAGCAAAACACATTGTTGGAGTGTCAGAATGCATAGATAGAGGGCAAATAAGCGTTCCATGGCTTTATTTCGCTTAGTTGCTTACTCTTGAGTAGAACTGCATATTCACTCCAGGAATAAGCACATTTGTCAAATGAATCAAATTGAAGCAAAACACATTGTTGGAGTGTCAGAATGCATAGATAGAAGGCAAATAAGCGTTCCATGGCTTTATTTCGCTTAGTTGCTTACTCTTGAGTAGAACTGCATATTCACTCCAGAGATAAGCATCTTTTTAAAATGAGCCAAATTGAAGCAGAAAACATTGTTGGAGTGTCAGAATGCATAGTTAGAAGGCAAATAAGCGTTCCATGGCTTTATTTCGCTTAGTTGCTTACTCTTGAGTAGAACTGCATATTCACTCCAGAAATAAGCATCTTTTTAAAATGAGCCAAATTGAAGCAGAAAACATTGTTGGAGTGTCAGAATGCATAGATAGAAGGCAAATAAGCGTTCCATGGCTTTATTTCGCTTAGTTGCTTACTCTTGAGTAGAACTGCATATTCACTCCAGGAATAAGCACATTTGTCAAATGAGTCAAATTGAAGCAAAACACATTGTTGGAGTGTCAGAATGCATAGATAGAAGGCAAATAAGCGTTCCATGGCTTTATTTCGCTTAGTTGCTTACTCTTGAGTAGAACTGCATATTCACTCCAGGAATGAGCACATTTGTCAAATGAGTCAAATTGAAGCAAAACACATTGTTGGCGTGTCAGAATGCATAGATAGAGGGCATATAAGCGTTCCATGGCTTTATTTCGCTTAGTTGCTTACTCTTGAGTAGAACTGCATATTCACTCCAGGAATACGCACCTTTGTCAAATGAGTCAAATTGAAGCAAAACACATTGTTGGAGTGTCAGAATGCATAGATAGAAGGCAAATAAGCGTTCCATGGCTTTATTTCGCTTAGTTGCTTACTCTTGAGTAGAACTGCATATTCACTCCAGGAATGAGCACATTTGTCAAATGAGTCAAATTGAAGCAAAACACATTGTTGGAGTGTCAGAATGCATAGATAGAAGGCAAATAAGCGTTCCATGGCTTTATTTCGCTTAGTTGCTTACTCTTGAGTAGAACTGCATATTCACTCCAGGAATACGCACCTTTGTCAAATGAGTCAAATTGAAGCAAAACACATTGTTGGAGTGTCAGAATGCATAGATAGAAGGCAAATAAGCGTTCCATGGCTTTATTTCGCTTAGTTGCTTACTCTTGAGTAGAACTGCATATTCACTCCAGGAATACGCACCTTTGTCAAATGAGTCAAATTGAAGCAAAACACATTGTTGGAGTGTCAGAATGCATAGATAGAAGGCAAATAAGCGTTCCATGGCTTTATTTCGCTTAGTTGCTTACTCTTGAGTAGAACTGCATATTCACTCCAGGAATACGCACCTTTGTCAAATGAGTCAAATTGAAGCAAAACACATTGTTGGAGTGTCAGAATGCATAGATAGAAGGCAAATAAGCGTTCCATGGCTTTATTTCGCTTAGTTGCTTACTCTTGAGTAGAACTGCATTTTCATTCCAGAAATAAGCTCCTTTTTAAAATGAGTCAAATTGAAGCAAAACACATTGTTGGAGTGTCAGAATGCATAGATAGAAGGCAAATAAGCGTTCCATGGCTTTATTTCGCTTAGTTACTTACTCTTGAGTAGAACTGCATATTCACTCCAGGAATACGCACCTTTGTCAAATGAGTCAAATTGAAGCAAAACACATTGTTGGAGTGTCAGAATGCATAGATAGAAGGCAAATAAGCGTTCCATGGCTTTATTTCGCTTAGTTGCTTACTCTTGAGTAGAACTGCATATTCACTCCAGGAATAAGCACATTTGTCAAATGAGTCAAATTGAAGCAAAACACATTGTTGGAGTGTCAGAATGCATAGATAGAAGGCAAATAAGCGTTCCATGGCTTTATTTCGCTTAGTTGCTTACTCTTGAGTAGAACTGCATATTCACTCCAGGAATAAGTACCTTTGTCAAATGAGTCAAATTGAAGCAAAACACATTGTTGGAGTGTCAGAATGCATAGATAGAAGGCAAATAAGCGTTCCATGGCTTTATTTCGCTTAGTTGCTTACTCTTGAGTAGAACTGCATATTCACTCCAGGAATAAGCACATTTGTCAAATGAGTCAAATTGAAGCAAAACACATTGTTGGAGTGTCAGAATGCATAGATAGAAGGCAAATAAGCGTTCCATGGCTTTATTTCGCTTAGTTGCTTACTCTTGAGTAGAACTGCATATTCACTCCAGGAATAAGCACATTTGTCAAATGAGTCAGATTGAAGCAAAACACATTGTTGGAGTGTCAGAATGCATAGATAGAAGGCAAATAAGCGTTCCATGGCTTTATTTCGCTTAGTTGCTTACTCTTGAGTAGAACTGCATATTCACTCCAGGAATAAGCACATTTGTCAAATGAGTCAAATTGAAGCAAAACACATTGTTGGAGTGTCAGAATGCATAGTTAGAAGGCAAATAAGCGTTCCATGGCTTTATTTCGCTTAGTGGCTTACTCTTGAGTAGAACTGCATATTCACTCCAGAAATAAGCATCTTTTTAAAATGAGCCAAATTGAAGCAGAAAACATTGTTGGAGTGTCAGAATGCATAGATAGAAGGCAAATAAGCGTTCCATGGCTTTATTTCGCTTAGTTGCTTACTCTTGAGTAGAACTGCATATTCACTCCAGGAATGAGCACATTTGTCAAATGAGTCAGATTGAAGCAAAACACATTGTTGGAGTGTCAGAATGCATAGATAGAAGGCAAATAAGCGTTCCATGGCTTTATTTTGCTTAGTTGCTTACTCTTGAGTAGAACTGCATATTCACTCCAGGAATAAGCACATTTGTCAAATGAGTCAAATTGAAGCAAAACACATTGTTGGAGTGTTAGAATGCATAGATAGAAGGCAAATAAGCGTTCCATGGCTTTATTTCGCTTAGTTGCTTACTCTTGAGTAGAACTGCATATTCACTCCAGGAATACGCACCTTTGTCAAATGAGTCAAATTGAAGCAAAACACATTGTTGGAGTGTCAGAATGCATAGATAGAAGGCAAATAAGCGTTCCATGGCTTTATTTCGCTTAGTTGCTTACTCTTGAGTAGAACTGCATATTCACTCCAGGAATACGCACCTTTGTCAAATGAGTCAAATTGAAGCAAAACACATTGTTGGAGTGTCAGAATGCATAGATAGAAGGCAAATAAGCGTTCCATGGCTTTATTTCGCTTAGTTGCTTACTCTTGAGTAGAACTGCATATTCACTCCAGGAATACGCACCTTTGTCAAATGAGTCAAATTGAAGCAAAACACATTGTTGGAGTGTCAGAATGCATAGATAGAAGGCAAATAAGCGTTCCATGGCTTTATTTCGCTTAGTTGCTTACTCTTGAGTAGAACTGCATATTCACTCCAGGAATACGCACCTTTGTCAAATGAGTCAAATTGAAGCAAAACACATTGTTGGAGTGTCAGAATGCATAGATAGAAGGCATATAAGCGTTCCATGGCTTTATTTCGCTTAGTTGCTTACTCACGAGTAGAACTGCATATTCACTCCAGGAATACGCACCATTGTCAAATGAGTCAAATTGAAGCAAAACACATTGTTGGAGTGTCAGAATGCATAGATAGAAGTCAAATAAGCGTTCCATGGCTTTATTTCGCTTAGTTGCTTACTCTTGAGTAGAACTGCATATTCACTCCAGGAATAAGCACATTTGTCAAATGAGTCAAATTGAAGCAAAACACATTGTTGGAGTGTCAGAATGCATAGATAGAGGGCAAATAAGCGTTCCATGGCTTTATTTCGCTTAGTTGCTTACTCTTGAGTAGAACTGCATATTCACTCCAGGAATAAGCACATTTGTCAAATGAGTCAAATTGAAGCAAAACACATTGTTGGAGTGTCAGAATGCATAGATAGAAGGCAAATAAGCGTTCCATGGCTTTATTTCGCTTAGTTGCTTACTCTTGAGTAGAACTGCATATTCACTCCAGAGATAAGCATCTTTTTAAAATGAGCCAAATTGAAGCAGAAAACATTGTTGGAGTGTCAGAATGCATAGTTAGAAGGCAAATAAGCGTTCCATGGCTTTATTTCGCTTAGTTGCTTACTCTTGAGTAGAACTGCATATTCACTCCAGAAATAAGCATCTTTTTAAAATGAGCCAAATTGAAGCAGAAAACATTGTTGGAGTGTCAGAATGCATAGATAGAAGGCAAATAAGCGTTCCATGGCTTTATTTCGCTTAGTTGCTTACTCTTGAGTAGAACTGCATATTCACTCCAGGAATAAGCACATTTGTCAAATGAGTCAAATTGAAGCAAAACACATTGTTGGAGTGTCAGAATGCATAGATAGAAGGCAAATAAGCGTTCCATGGCTTTATTTCGCTTAGTTGCTTACTCTTGAGTAGAACTGCATATTCACTCCAGGAATGAGCACATTTGTCAAATGAGTCAAATTGAAGCAAAACACATTGTTGGAGTGTCAGAATGCATAGATAGAGGGCATATAAGCGTTCCATGGCTTTATTTCGCTTAGTTGCTTACTCTTGAGTAGAACTGCATATTCACTCCAGGAATACGCACCTTTGTCAAATGAGTCAAATTGAAGCAAAACACATTGTTGGAGTGTCAGAATGCATAGATAGAAGGCAAATAAGCGTTCCATGGCTTTATTTCGCTTAGTTGCTTACTCTTGAGTAGAACTGCATATTCACTCCAGGAATGAGCACATTTGTCAAATGAGTCAAATTGAAGCAAAACACATTGTTGGAGTGTCAGAATGCATAGATAGAAGGCAAATAAGCGTTCCATGGCTTTATTTCGCTTAGTTGCTTACTCTTGAGTAGAACTGCATATTCACTCCAGGAATACGCACCTTTGTCAAATGAGTCAAATTGAAGCAAAACACATTGTTGGAGTGTCAGAATGCATAGATAGAAGGCAAATAAGCGTTCCATGGCTTTATTTCGCTTAGTTGCTTACTCTTGAGTAGAACTGCATATTCACTCCAGGAATACGCACCTTTGTCAAATGAGTCAAATTGAAGCAAAACACATTGTTGGAGTGTCAGAATGCATAGATAGAAGGCAAATAAGCGTTCCATGGCTTTATTTCGCTGAGTTGCTTACTCTTGAGTAGAACTGCATATTCACTCCAGGAATACGCACCTTTGTCAAATGAGTCAAATTGAAGCAAAACACATTGTTGGAGTGTCAGAATGCATAGATAGAAGGCAAATAAGCGTTCCATGGCTTTATTTCGCTTAGTTGCTTACTCTTGAGTAGAACTGCATTTTCACTCCAGAAATAAGCATCTTTTTAAAATGAGTCAAATTGAAGCAAAACACATTGTTGGAGTGTCAGAATGCATAGATAGAAGGCAAATAAGCGTTCCATGGCTTTATTTCGCTTAGTTGCTTACTCTTGAGTAGAACTGCATATTCACTCCAGGAATACGCACCTTTGTCAAATGAGTCAAATTGAAGCAAAACACATTGTTGGAGTGTCAGAATGCATAGATAGAAGGCAAATAAGCGTTCCATGGCTTTATTTCGCTTAGTTGCTTACTCTTGAGTAGAACTGCATATTCACTCCAGGAATAAGCACATTTGTCAAATGAGTCAAATTGAAGCAAAACACATTGTTGGAGTGTCAGAATGCATAGATAGAAGGCAAATAAGCGTTCTATGGCTTTATTTCGCTTAGTTGCTTACTCTTGAGTAGAACTGCATATTCACTCCAGGAATAAGTACCTTTGTCAAATGAGTCAAATTGAAGCAAAACACATTGTTGGAGTGTCAGAATGCATAGATAGAAGGCAAATAAGCGTTCCATGGCTTTATTTCGCTTAGTTGCTTACTCTTGAGTAGAACTGCATATTCACTCCAGGAATAAGCACATTTGTCAAATGAGTCAAATTGAAGCAAAACACATTGTTGGAGTGTCAGAATGCATAGATAGAAGGCAAATAAGCGTTCCATGGCTTTATTTCGCTTAGTTGCTTACTCTTGAGTAGAACTGCATATTCACTCCAGGAATAAGCACATTTGTCAAATGAGTCAGATTGAAGCAAAACACATTGTTGGAGTGTCAGAATGCATAGATAGAAGGCAAATAAGCGTTCCATGGCTTTATTTCGCTTAGTTGCTTACTCTTGAGTAGAACTGCATATTCACTCCAGGAATAAGCACATTTGTCAAATGAGTCAAATTGAAGCAAAACACATTGTTGGAGTGTCAGAATGCATAGTTAGAAGGCAAATAAGCGTTCCATGGCTTTATTTCGCTTAGTGGCTTACTCTTGAGTAGAACTGCATATTCACTCCAGAAATAAGCATCTTTTTAAAATGAGCCAAATTGAAGCAGAAAACATTGTTGGAGTGTCAGAATGCATAGATAGAAGGCAAATAAGCGTTCCATGGCTTTATTTCGCTTAGTTGCTTACTCTTGAGTAGAACTGCATATTCACTCCAGGAATGAGCACATTTGTCAAATGAGTCAGATTGAAGCAAAACACATTGTTGGAGTGTCAGAATGCATAGATAGAAGGCAAATAAGCGTTCCATGGCTTTATTTTGCTTAGTTGCTTACTCTTGAGTAGAACTGCATATTCACTCCAGGAATAAGCACATTTGTCAAATGAGTCAAATTGAAGCAAAACACATTGTTGGAGTGTTAGAATGCATAGATAGAAGGCAAATAAGCGTTCCATGGCTTTATTTCGCTTAGTTGCTTACTCTTGAGTAGAACTGCATTTTCACTCCAGAAATAAGCATCTTTTTAAAATGAGTCAAATTGAAGCAAAACACATTGTTGGAGTGTCAGAATGCATAGATAGAAGGCAAATAAGCGTTCCATGGCTTTATTTCGCTTAGTTGCTTACTCTTGAGTAGAACTGCATATTCACTCCAGGAATACGCACCTTTGTCAAATGAGTCAAATTGAAGCAAAACACATTGTTGGAGTGTCAGAATGCATAGATAGAAGGCAAATAAGCGTTCCATGGCTTTATTTCGCTTAGTTGCTTACTCTTGAGTAGAACTGCATATTCACTCCAGGAATAAGCACATTTGTCAAATGAGTCAAATTGAAGCAAAACACATTGTTGGAGTGTCAGAATGCATAGATAGAAGGCAAATAAGCGTTCTATGGCTTTATTTCGCTTAGTTGCTTACTCTTGAGTAGAACTGCATATTCACTCCAGGAATAAGTACCTTTGTCAAATGAGTCAAATTGAAGCAAAACACATTGTTGGAGTGTCAGAATGCATAGATAGAAGGCAAATAAGCGTTCCATGGCTTTATTTCGCTTAGTTGCTTACTCTTGAGTAGAACTGCATATTCACTCCAGGAATAAGCACATTTGTCAAATGAGTCAAATTGAAGCAAAACACATTGTTGGAGTGTCAGAATGCATAGATAGAAGGCAAATAAGCGTTCCATGGCTTTATTTCGCTTAGTTGCTTACTCTTGAGTAGAACTGCATATTCACTCCAGGAATAAGCACATTTGTCAAATGAGTCAGATTGAAGCAAAACACATTGTTGGAGTGTCAGAATGCATAGATAGAAGGCAAATAAGCGTTCCATGGCTTTATTTCGCTTAGTTGCTTACTCTTGAGTAGAACTGCATATTCACTCCAGGAATAAGCACATTTGTCAAATGAGTCAAATTGAAGCAAAACACATTGTTGGAGTGTCAGAATGCATAGTTAGAAGGCAAATAAGCGTTCCATGGCTTTATTTCGCTTAGTGGCTTACTCTTGAGTAGAACTGCATATTCACTCCAGAAATAAGCATCTTTTTAAAATGAGCCAAATTGAAGCAGAAAACATTGTTGGAGTGTCAGAATGCATAGATAGAAGGCAAATAAGCGTTCCATGGCTTTATTTCGCTTAGTTGCTTACTCTTGAGTAGAACTGCATATTCACTCCAGGAATGAGCACATTTGTCAAATGAGTCAGATTGAAGCAAAACACATTGTTGGAGTGTCAGAATGCATAGATAGAAGGCAAATAAGCGTTTCATGGCTTTATTTCGCTTAGTTGCTTACTCTTGAGTAGAACTGCATATTCACTCCAGGAATAAGCACATTTGTCAAATGAGTCAAATTGAAGCAAAACACATTGTTGGAGTGTTAGAATGCATAGATAGAAGGCAAATAAGCGTTCCATGGCTTTATTTCGCTTAGTTGCTTACTCTTGAGTAGAACTGCATATTCACTCCAGGAATACGCACCTTTGTCAAATGAGTCAAATTGAAGCAAAACACATTGTTGGAGTGTCAGAATGCATAGATAGAAGGCAAATAAGCGTTCCATGGCTTTATTTCGCTTAGTTGCTTACTCTTGAGTAGAACTGCATATTCACTCCAGGAATACGCACCTTTGTCAAATGAGTCAAATTGAAGCAAAACACATTGTTGGAGTGTCAGAATGCATAGATAGAAGGCAAATAAGCGTTCCATGGCTTTATTTCGCTTAGTTGCTTACTCTTGAGTAGAACTGCATATTCACTCCAGGAATACGCACCTTTGTCAAATGAGTCAAATTGAAGCAAAACACATTGTTGGAGTGTCAGAATGCATAGATAGAAGGCAAATAAGCGTTCCATGGCTTTATTTCGCTTAGTTGCTTACTCTTGAGTAGAACTGCATATTCACTCCAGGAATACGCACCTTTGTCAAATGAGTCAAATTGAAGCAAAACACATTGTTGGAGTGTCAGAATGCATAGATAGAAGTCAAATAAGCGTTCCATGGCTTTATTTCGCTTAGTTGCTTACTCTTGAGTAGAACTGCATATTCACTCCAGGAATAAGCACATTTGTCAAATGAGTCAAATTGAAGCAAAACACATTGTTGGAGTGTCAGAATGCATAGATAGAGGGCAAATAAGCGTTCCATGGCTTTATTTCGCTTAGTTGCTTACTCTTGAGTAGAACTGCATATTCACTCCAGGAATAAGCACATTTGTCAAATGAGTCAAATTGAAGCAAAACACATTGTTGGAGTGTCAGAATGCATAGATAGAAGGCAAATAAGCGTTCCATGGCTTTATTTCGCTTAGTTGCTTACTCTTGAGTAGAACTGCATATTCACTCCAGAGATAAGCATCTTTTTAAAATGAGCCAAATTGAAGCAAAACACATTGTTGGAGTGTTAGAATGCATAGATAGAAGGCAAATAAGCGTTCCATGGCTTTATTTCGCTTAGTTGCTTACTCTTGAGTAGAACTGCATATTCACTCCAGGAATACGCACCTTTGTCAAATGAGTCAAATTGAAGCAAAACACATTATTGGAGTGTCAGAATGCATAGATAGAAGGCAAATAAGCGTTCCATGGCTTTATTTCGCTTAGTTGCTTACTCTTGAGTAGAACTGCATATTCACTCCAGGAATACGCACCTTTGTCAAATGAGTCAAATTGAAGCAAAACACATTGTTGGAGTGTCAGAATGCATAGATAGAAGGCAAATAAGCGTTCCATGGCTTTATTTCGCTTAGTTGCTTACTCTTGAGTAGAACTGCATATTCACTCCAGGAATACGCACCTTTGTCAAATGAGTCAAATTGAAGCAAAACACATTGTTGGAGTGTCAGAATGCATAGATAGAAGGCAAATAAGCGTTCCATGGCTTTATTTCGCTTAGTTGCTTACTCTTGAGTAGAACTGCATATTCACTCCAGGAATACGCACCTTTGTCAAATGAGTCAAATTGAAGCAAAACACATTGTTGGAGTGTCAGAATGCATAGATAGAAGTCAAATAAGCGTTCCATGGCTTTATTTCGCTTAGTTGCTTACTCTTGAGTAGAACTGCATATTCACTCCAGGAATAAGCACATTTGTCAAATGAGTCAAATTGAAGCAAAACACATTGTTGGAGTGTCAGAATGCATAGATAGAGGGCAAATAAGCGTTCCATGGCTTTATTTCGCTTAGTTGCTTACTCTTGAGTAGAACTGCATATTCACTCCAGGAATAAGCACATTTGTCAAATGAGTCAAATTAAAGCAAAACACATTGTTGGAGTGTCAGAATGCATAGATAGAAGGCAAATAAGCGTTCCATGGCTTTATTTCGCTTAGTTGCTTACTCTTGAGTAGAACTGCATATTCACTCCAGAGATAAGCATCTTTTTAAAATGAGCCAAATTGAAGCAGAAAACATTGTTGGAGTGTCAGAATGCATAGTTAGAAGGCAAATAAGCGTTCCATGGCTTTATTTCGCTTAGTTGCTTACTCTTGAGTAGAACTGCATATTCACTCCAGAAATAAGCATCTTTTTAAAATGAGCCAAATTGAAGCAGAAAACATTGTTGGAGTGTCAGAATGCATAGATAGAAGGCAAATAAGCGTTCCATGGCTTTATTTCGCTTAGTTGCTTACTCTTGAGTAGAACTGCATATTCACTCCAGGAATAAGCACATTTGTCAAATGAGTCAAATTGAAGCAAAACACATTGTTGGAGTGTCAGAATGCATAGATAGAAGGCAAATAAGCGTTCCATGGCTTTATTTCGCTTAGTTGCTTACTCTTGAGTAGAACTGCATATTCACTCCAGGAATGAGCACATTTGTCAAATGAGTCAAATTGAAGCAAAACACATTGTTGGAGTGTCAGAATGCATAGATAGAGGGCATATAAGCGTTCCATGGCTTTATTTCGCTTAGTTGCTTACTCTTGAGTAGAACTGCATATTCACTCCAGGAATACGCACCTTTGTCAAATGAGTCAAATTGAAGCAAAACACATTGTTGGAGTGTCAGAATGCATAGATAGAAGTCAAATAAGCGTTCCATGGCTTTATTTCGCTTAGTTGCTTACTCTTGAGTAGAACTGCATATTCACTCCAGGAATAAGCACATTTGTCAAATGAGTCAAATTGAAGCAAAACACATTGTTGGAGTGTCAGAATGCATAGATAGAGGGCAAATAAGCGTTCCATGGCTTTATTTCGCTTAGTTGCTTACTCTTGAGTAGAACTGCATATTCACTCCAGGAATAAGCACATTTGTCAAATGAGTCAAATTGAAGCAAAACACATTGTTGGAGTGTCAGAATGCATAGATAGAAGGCAAATAAGCGTTCCATGGCTTTATTTCGCTTAGTTGCTTACTCTTGAGTAGAACTGCATATTCACTCCAGAGATAAGCATCTTTTTAAAATGAGCCAAATCGAAGCAGAAAACATTGTTGGAGTGTCAGAATGCATAGTTAGAAGGCAAATAAGCGTTCCATGGCTTTATTTCGCTTAGTTGCTTACTCTTGAGTAGAACTGCATATTCACTCCAGAAATAAGCATCTTTTTAAAATGAGCCAAATTGAAGCAGAACACATTGTTGGAGTGTCAGAATGCATAGATAGAAGGCAAATAAGCGTTCCATGGCTTTATTTCGCTTAGTTGCTTACTCTTGAGTAGAACTGCATATTCACTCCAGGAATAAGCACATTTGTCAAATGAGTCAAATTGAAGCAAAACACATTGTTGGAGTGTCAGAATGCATAGATAGAAGGCAAATAAGCGTTCCATGGCTTTATTTCGCTTAGTTGCTTACTCTTGAGAAGAACTGCATATTCACTCCAGGAATGAGCACATTTGTCAAATGAGTCAAATTGAAGCAGAAAACATTGTTGGAGTGTCAGAATGCATAGATAGAGGGCATATAAGCGTTCCATGGCTTTATTTCGCTTAGTTGCTTACTCTTGAGTAGAACTGCATATTCACTCCAGGAATGAGCACATTTGTCAAATGAGTCAGATTGAAGCAAAACACATTGTTGGAGTGTCAGAATGCATAGATAGAAGGCAAATAAGCGTTCCATGGCTTTATTTCGCTTAGTTGCTTACTCTTGAGTAGAACTGCATATTCACTCCAGGAATAAGCACATTTGTCAAATGAGTCAAATTGAAGCAAAACACATTGTTGGAGTGTCAGAATGCATAGATAGAAGGCAAATAAGCGTTCCATGGCTTTATTTCGCTTAGTTGCTTACTCTTGAGTAGAACTGCATATTCACTCCAGAGATAAGCATCTTTTTAAAATGAGCCAAATTGAAGCAGAAAACATTGTTGGAGTGTCAGAATGCATAGTTAGAAGGCAAATAAGCGTTCCATGGCTTTATTTCGCTTAGTTGCTTACTCTTGAGTAGAACTGCATTTTCACTCCAGAAATAAGCATCTTTTTAAAATGAGCCAAATTGAAGCAGAAAACATTGTTGGAGTGTCAGAATGCATAGATAGAAGGCAAATAAGCGTTCCATGGCTTTATTTCGCTTAGTTGCTTACTCTTGAGTAGAACTGCATATTCACTCCAGGAATACGAACCTTTGTCAAATGAGTCAAATTGAAGCAAAACACATTGTTGGAGTGTCAGAATGCATAGATAGAAGGCAAATAAGCGTTCCATGGCTTTATTTCGCTTAGTTGCTTACTCTTGAGTAGAACTGCATATTCACTCCAGGAATAAGCACATTTGTCAAATGAGTCAAATTGAAGCAAAACACATTGTTGGAGTGTCAGAATGCATAGATAGAAGGCAAATAAGCGTTCCATGGCTTTATTTCGCTTAGTTGCTTACTCTTGAGTAGAACTGCATATTCACTCCAGGAATGAGCACATTTGTCAAATGAGTCAAATTGAAGCAAAACACATTGTTGGAGTGTCAGAATGCATAGATAGAGGGCATATAAGCGTTCCATGGCTTTATTTCGCTTAGTTGCTTACTCTTGAGTCGAACTGCATATTCACTCCAGGAATAAGCACATTTGTCAAATGAGTCAAATTGAAGCAAAACACATTGTTGGAGTGTCAGAATGCATAGATAGAAGGCAAATAAGCGTTCCATGGCTTTATTTCGCTTAGTTGCTTACTCTTGAGTAGAACTGCATATTCACTCCAGGAATAAGCACATTTGTCAAATGAGTCAAATTGAAGCAAAACACATTGTTGGAGTGTCAGAATGCATAGATAGAAGGCAAATAAGCGTTCCATGGCTTTATTTCGCTTAGTTGCTTACTCTTGAGTAGAACTGCATATTCACTCCAGAGATAAGCATCTTTTTAAAATGAGCCAAATTGAAGCAGAAAACATTGTTGGAGTGTCAGAATGCATAGTTAGAAGGCAAATAAGCGTTCCATGGCTTTATTTCGCTTAGTTGCTTACTCTTGAGTAGAACTGCATTTTCACTCCAGAAATAAGCATCTTTTTAAAATGAGCCAAATTGAAGCAGAAAACATTGTTGGAGTGTCAGAATGCATAGATAGAAGGCAAATAAGCGTTCCATGGCTTTATTTCGCTTAGTTGCTTACTCTTGAGTAGAACTGCATATTCACTCCAGGAATACGAACCTTTGTCAAATGAGTCAAATTGAAGCAAAACACATTGTTGGAGTGTCAGAATGCATAGATAGAAGGCAAATAAGCGTTCCATGGCTTTATTTCGCTTAGTTGCTTACTCTTGAGTAGAACTGCATATTCACTCCAGGAATAAGCACAT
Organism: Zootoca vivipara; assembly: GCF_965207765.1. Lineage (NCBI taxonomy): Eukaryota > Metazoa > Chordata > Lepidosauria > Squamata > Lacertidae > Zootoca > Zootoca vivipara. Next base: position 46,773 of record NW_028291081.1, on the reverse strand, counting down.
TTGTCAAATGAGTCAAATTGAAGCAAAACACATTGTTGGAGTGTCAGAATGCATAGATAGAAGGCAAATAAGCGTTCCATGGCTTTATTTCGCTTAGTTGCTTACTCTTGAGTAGAACTGCATATTCACTCCAGGAATGAGCACATTTGTCAAATGAGTCAAATTGAAGCAAAACACATTGTTGGAGTGTCAGAATGCATAGATAGAGGGCATATAAGCGTTCCATGGCTTTATTTCGCTTAGTTGCTTACTCTTGAGTCGAACTGCATATTCACTCCAGGAATAAGCACATTTGTCAAATGAGTCAAATTGAAGCAAAACACATTGTTGGAGTGTCAGAATGCATAGATAGAAGGCAAATAAGCGTTCCATGGCTTTATTTCGCTTAGTTGCTTACTCTTGAGTAGAACTGCATATTCACTCCAGGAATAAGCACATTTGTCAAATGAGTCAAATTGAAGCAAAACACATTGTTGGAGTGTCAGAATGCATAGATAGAAGGCAAATAAGCGTTCCATGGCTTTATTTCGCTTAGTTGCTTACTCTTGAGTAGAACTGCATATTCACTCCAGGAATAAGCACATTTGTCAAATGAGTCAGATTGAAGCAAAACACATTGTTGGAGTGTCAGAATGCATAGATAGAAGGCAAATAAGCGTTCCATGGCTTTATTTCGCTTAGTTGCTTACTCTTGAGTAGAACTGCATATTCACTCCAGGAATAAGCACATTTGTCAAATGAGTCAAATTGAAGCAAAACACATTGTTGGAGTGTCAGAATGCATAGATAGAGGGCAAATAAGCGTTCCATGGCTTTATTTCGCTTAGTTGCTTACTCTTGAGTAGAACTGCATATTCACTCCAGGAATAAGCACATTTGTCAAATGAGTCAAATTGAAGCAAAACACATTGTTGGAGTGTCAGAATGCATAGATAGAAGGCAAATAAGCGTTCCATGGCTTTATTTCGCTTAGTTGCTTACTCTTGAGTAGAACTGCATATTCACTCCAGGAATAAGCACATTTGTCAAATGAGTCAAATTGAAGCAAAACACATTGTTGGAGTGTCAGAATGCATAGATAGAAGGCAAATAAGCGTTCCATGGCTTTATTTCGCTTAGTTGCTTACTCTTGAGTAGAACTGCATATTCACTCCAGGAATACGCACCTTTGTCAAATGAGTCAAATTGAAGCAAAACACATTGTTGGAGTGTCAGAATGCATAGATAGAAGGCAAATAAGCGTTCCATGGCTTTATTTCGCTTAGTTGCTTACTCTTGAGTAGAACTGCATATTCACTCCAGGAATAAGCACATTTGTCAAATGAGTCAAATTGAAGCAAAACACATTGTTGGAGTGTCAGAATGCATAGATAGAAGGCAAATAAGCGTTCCATGGCTTTATTTCGCTTAGTTGCTTACTCTTGAGTAGAACTGCATATTCACTCCAGGAATAAGCACATTTGTCAAATGAGTCAAATTGAAGCAAAACACATTGTTGGAGTGTCAGAATGCATAGATAGAAGGCAAATAAGCGTTCCATGGCTTTATTTCGCTTAGTTGCTTACTCTTGAGTAGAACTGCATATTCACTCCAGGAATACGCACCTTTGTCAAATGAGTCAAATTGAAGCAAAACACATTGTTGGAGTGTCAGAATGCATAGATAGAAGGCAAATAAGCGTTCCATGGCTTTATTTCGCTTAGTTGCTTACTCTTGAGTAGAACTGCATATTCACTCCAGGAATAAGTACCTTTGTCAAATGAGTCAAATTGAAGCAAAACACATTGTTGGAGTGTCAGAATGCATAGATAGAAGGCAAATAAGCGTTCCATGGCTTTATTTCGCTTAGTTGCTTACTCTTGAGTAGAACTGCATATTCACTCCAGGAATACGCACCTTTGTCAAATGAGTCAAATTGAAGCAAAACACATTGTTGGAGTGTCAGAATGCATAGATAGAAGGCAAATAAGCGTTCCATGGCTTTATTTCGCTGTTGCTTACTCTTGAGTAGAACTGCATATTCACTCCAGGAATAAGCACATTTGTCAAATGAGTCAAATTGAAGCAAAACACATTGTTGGAGTGTCAGAATGCATAGATAGAAGGCAAATAAGCGTTCCATGGCTTTATTTCGCTTAGTTGCTTACTCTTGAGTAGAACTGCATATTCACTCCAGGAATAAGCACATTTGTCAAATGAGTCAGATTGAAGCAAAACACATTGTTGGAGTGTCAGAATGCATAGATAGAAGGCAAATAAGCGTTCCATGGCTTTATTTCGCTTAGTTGCTTACTCTTGAGTAGAACTGCATATTCACTCCAGGAATAAGCACATTTGTCAAATGAGTCAAATAGAAGCAAAACACATTGTTGGAGTGTCAGAATGCATAGATAGAAGGCAAATAAGCGTTCCATGGCTTTATTTCGCTTAGTTGCTTACTCTTGAGTAGAACTGCATATTCACTCCAGGAATAAGCACATTTGTCAAATGAGTCAAATTGAAGCAAAACACATTGTTGGAGTGTCAGAATGCATAGATAGAAGGCAAATAAGCGTTCCATGGCTTTATTTCGCTTAGTTGCTTACTCTTGAGTAGAACTGCATATTCACTCCAGGAATGAGCACATTTGTCAAATGAGTCAAATTGAAGCAAAACACATTGTTGGAGTGTCAGAATGCATAGATAGAGGGCATATAAGCGTTCCATGGCTTTATTTCGCTTAGTTGCTTACTCTTGAGTAGAACTGCATATTCACTCCAGGAATGAGCACATTTGTCAAATGAGTCAAATTGAAGCAAAACACATTGTTGGAGTGTCAGAATGCATAGATAGAAGGCAAATAAGCGTTCCATGGCTTTATTTCGCTTAGTTGCTTACTCTTGAGTAGAACTGCATATTCACTACAGGAATAAGTACATTTGTCAAATGAGTCAAATTGAAGCAAAACACATTGTTGGAGTGTCAGAATGCATAGATAGAAGGCAAATAAGCGTTCCATGGCTTTATTTCGCTTAGTTGCTTACTCTTGAGTAGAACTGCATATTCACTCCAGGAATAAGCACATTTGTCAAATGAGTCAGATTGAAGCAAAACACATTGTTGGAGTGTCAGAATGCATAGATAGAAGGCAAATAAGCGTTCCATGGCTTTATTTCGCTTAGTTGCTTACTCTTGAGTAGAACTGCATATTCACTCCAGGAATAAGCACATTTGTCAAATGAGTCAAATTGAAGCAAAACACATTGTTGGAGTGTCAGAATGCATAGATAGAGGGCAAATAAGCGTTCCATGGCTTTATTTCGCTTAGTTGCTTACTCTTGAGTAGGACTGCATATTCACTCCAGGAATAAGCACATTTGTCAAATGAGTCAAATTGAAGCAAAACACATTGTTGGAGTGTCAGAATGCATAGATAGAAGGCAAATAAGCGTTCCATGGCTTTATTTCGCTTAGTTGCTTACTCTTGAGTAGAACTGCATATTCACTCCAGGAATAAGCACATTTGTCAAATGAGTCAAATTGAAGCAAAACACATTGTTGGAGTGTCAGAATGCATAGATAGAAGGCAAATAAGCGTTCCATGGCTTTATTTCGCTTAGTTGCTTACTCTTGAGTAGAACTGCATATTCACTCCAGGAATACGCACCTTTGTCAAATGAGTCAAATTGAAGCAAAACACATTGTTGGAGTGTCAGAATGCATAGATAGAAGGCAAATAAGCGTTCCATGGCTTTATTTCGCTTAGTTGCTTACTCTTGAGTAGAACTGCATATTCACTCTAGGAATAAGCACATTTGTCAAATGAGTCAAATTGAAGCAAAACACATTGTTGGAGTGTCAGAATGCATAGATAGAAGGCAAATAAGCGTTCCATGGCTTTATTTCGCTTAGTTGCTTACTCTTGAGTAGAACTGCATATTCACTCCAGGAATAAGCACATTTGTCAAATGAGTCAAATTGAAGCAAAACACATTGTTGGAGTGTCAGAATGCATAGATAGAGGGCAAATAAGCGTTAAATGGCTTTATTTCGCTTAGTTGCTTACTCTTGAGTAGAACTGCATATTCACTCCAGGAATAAGCACATTTGTCAAATGAGTCAAATTGAAGCAAAACACATTGTTGGAGTGTCAGAATGCATAGATAGAAGGCAAATAAGCGTTCCATGGCTTTATTTCGCTTAGTTGCTTACTCTTGAGTAGAACTGCATATTCACTCCAGGAATAAGTACCTTTGTCAAATGAGTCAAATTGAAGCAAAACACATTGTTGGAGTGTCAGAATGCATAGATAGAAGGCAAATAAGCGTTCCATGGCTTTATTTCGCTTAGTTGCTTACTCTTGAGTAGAACTGCATATTCACTCCAGGAATACGCACCTTTGTCAAATGAGTCAAATTGAAGCAAAACACATTGTTGGAGTGTCAGAATGCATAGATAGAAGGCAAATAAGCGTTCCATGGCTTTATTTCGCTTAGTTGCTTACTCTTGAGTAGAACTGCATATTCACTCCAGGAATAAGCACATTTGTCAAATGAGTCAAATTGAAGCAAAACACATTGTTGGAGTGTCAGAATGCATAGATAGAAGGCAAATAAGCGTTCTATGGCTTTATTTCGCTTAGTTGCTTACTCTTGAGTAGAACTGCATATTCACTCCAGGAATAAGTACCTTTGTCAAATGAGTCAAATTGAAGCAAAACACATTGTTGGAGTGTCAGAATGCATAGATAGAAGGCAAATAAGCGTTCCATGGCTTTATTTCGCTTAGTTGCTTACTCTTGAGTAGAACTGCATATTCACTCCAGGAATAAGCACATTTGTCAAATGAGTCAAATTGAAGCAAAACACATTGTTGGAGTGTCAGAATGCATAGATAGAAGGCAAATAAGCGTTCCATGGCTTTATTTCGCTTAGTTGCTTACTCTTGAGTAGAACTGCATATTCACTCCAGGAATAAGCACATTTGTCAAATGAGTCAGATTGAAGCAAAACACATTGTTGGAGTGTCAGAATGCATAGATAGAAGGCAAATAAGCGTTCCATCGCTTTATTTCGCTTAGTTGCTTACTCTTGAGTAGAACTGCATATTCACTCCAGGAATAAGCACATTTGTCAAATGAGTCAAATTGAAGCAAAACACATTGTTGGAGTGTCAGAATGCATAGATAGAAGGCAAATAAGCGTTCCATGGCTTTATTTCGCTTAGTTGCTTACTCTTGAGTAGAACTGCATATTCACTCCAGGAATAAGCATCTTTTTAAAATGAGCCAAATTGAAGCAGAAAACATTGTTGGAGTGTCAGAATGCATAGTTAGAAGGCAAATAAGCGTTCCATGGCTTTATTTCGCTTAGTTGCTTACTCTTGAGTAGAACTGCATATTCACTCCAGAAATAAGCATCTTTTTAAAATGAGCCAAATTGAAGCAGAAAACATTGTTGGAGTGTCAGAATGCATAGATAGAAGGTAAATAAGCGTTCCATGGCTTTATTTCGCTTAGTTGCTTACTCTTGAGTAGAACTGCATATTCACTCCAGGAATACGCACCTTTGTCAAATGAGTCAAATTGAAGCAAAACACATTGTTGGAGTGTCAGAATGCATAGATAGAAGGCAAATAAGCGTTCCATGGCTTTATTTCGCTTAGTTGCTTACTCTTGAGTAGAACTGCATATTCACTCCAGGAATACGCACCTTTGTCAAATGAGTCAAATTGAAGCAAAACACATTGTTGGAGTGTCAGAATGCATAGATAGAAGGCAAATAAGCGTTCCATGGCTTTATTTCGCTTAGTTGCTTACTCTTGAGTAGAACTGCATATTCACTCCAGGAATAAGCACATTTGTCAAATGAGTCAAATTGAAGCAAAACACATTGTTGGAGTGTCAGAATGCATAGATAGAAGGCAAATAAGCGTTCCATGGCTTTATTTCGCTTAGTTGCTTACTCTTGAGTAGAACTGCATATTCACTCCAGGAATAAGCACATTTGTCAAATGAGTCAAATTGAAGCAAAACACATTGTTGGAGTGTCAGAATGCATAGTTAGAAGGCAAATAAGCGTTCCATGGCTTTATTTCGCTTAGTTGCTTACTCTTGAGTAGAACTACATATTCACTCCAGGAATACGCACATTTGTCAAATGAGTCAGATTGAAGCAAAACACATTGTTGGAGTGTCAGAATGCATAGATAGAAGGCAAATAAGCGTTCCATGGCTTTATTTCGCTTAGTTGCTTACTCTTGAGTAGAACTGCATATTCACTCCAGGAATAAGCACATTTGTCAAATGAGTCAAATTGAAGCAAAACACATTGTTGGAGTGTCAGAATGCATAGATAGAAGGCAAATAAGCGTTCCATGGCTTTATTTCGCTTAGTTGCTTACTCTTGAGTAGAACTGCATATTCACTCCAGGAATACGCACCTTTGTCAAATGAGTCAAATTGAAGCAAAACACATTGTTGGAGTGTCAGAATGCATAGATAGAAGGCAAATAAGCGTTCCATGGCTTTATTTCGCTTAGTTGCTTACTCTTGAGTAGAACTGCATATTCACTCCAGGAATAAGTACCTTTGTCAAATGAGTCAAATTGAAGCAAAACACATTGTTGGAGTGTCAGAATGCATAGATAGAAGGCAAATAAGCGTGCCATGGCTTTATTTCGCTTAGTTGCTTACTCTTGAGTAGAACTGCATATTCACTCCAGGAATACGCACCTTTGTCAAATGAGTCAAATTGAAGCAAAACACATTGTTGGAGTGTCAGAATGCATAGATAGAAGGCAAATAAGCGTTCCATGGCTTTATTTCGCTGTTGCTTACTCTTGAGTAGAACTGCATATTCACTCCAGGAATAAGCACATTTGTCAAATGAGTCAAATTGAAGCAAAACACATTGTTGGAGTGTCAGAATGCATAGATAGAAGGCAAATAAGCGTTCCATGGCTTTATTTCGCTTAGTTGCTTACTCTTGAGTAGAACTGCATATTCACTCCAGGAATAAGCACATTTGTCAAATGAGTCAAATTGAAGCAAAACACATTGTTGGAGTGTCAGAATGCATAGTTAGAAGGCAAATAAGCGTTCCATGGCTTTATTTCGCTTAGTTGCTTACTCTTGAGTAGAACTGCATATTCACTCCAGAAATAAGCATCTTTTTAAAATGAGCCAAATTGAAGCAGAAAACATTGTTGGAGTGTCAGAATGCATAGATAGAAGGCAAATAAGCGTTCCATGGCTTTATTTCGCTTAGTTGCTTACTCTTGAGTAGAACTGCATATTCACTCCAGGAATACGCACCTTTGTCAAATGAGTCAAATTGAAGCAAAACACATTGTTGGAGTGTCAGAATGCATAGATAGAAGGCAAATAAGCGTTCCATGGCTTTATTTCGCTGTTGCTTACTCTTGAGTAGAACTGCATATTCACTCCAGGAATAAGCACATTTGTCAAATGAGTCAAATTGAAGCAAAACACATTGTTGGAGTGTCAGAATGCATAGATAGAAGGCAAATAAGCGTTCCATGGCTTTATTTCGCTTAGTTGCTTACTCTTGAGTAGAACTGCATATTCACTCCAGGAATAAGCACATTTGTCAAATGAGTCAAATTGAAGCAAAACACATTGTTGGAGTGTCAGAATGCATAGTTAGAAGGCAAATAAGCGTGCCATGGCTTTATTTCGCTTAGTTGCTTACTCTTGAGTAGAACTGCATATTCACTCCAGGAATACGCACATTTGTCAAATGAGTCAGATTGAAGCAAAACACATTGTTGGAGTGTCAGAATGCATAGATAGAAGGCAAATAAGCGTTCCATGGCTTTATTTCGCTTAGTTGCTTACTCTTGAGTAGAACTGCATATTCACTCCAGGAATAAGCACATTTGTCAAATGAGTCAAATTGAAGCAAAACACATTGTTGGAGTGTCAGAATGCATAGATAGAAGGCAAATAAGCGTTCCATGGCTTTATTTCGCTTAGTTGCTTACTCTTGAGTAGAACTGCATATTCACTCCAGGAATACGCACCTTTGTCAAATGAGTCAAATTGAAGCAAAACACATTGTTGGAGTGTCAGAATGCATAGATAGAAGGCAAATAAGCGTTCCATGGCTTTATTTCGCTTAGTTGCTTACTCTTGAGTAGAACTGCATATTCACTCCAGGAATAAGTACCTTTGTCAAATGAGTCAAATTGAAGCAAAACACATTGTTGGAGTGTCAGAATGCATAGATAGAAGGCAAATAAGCGTGCCATGGCTTTATTTCGCTTAGTTGCTTACTCTTGAGTAGAACTGCATATTCACTCCAGGAATACGCACCTTTGTCAAATGAGTCAAATTGAAGCAAAACACATTGTTGGAGTGTCAGAATGCATAGATAGAAGGCAAATAAGCGTTCCATGGCTTTATTTCGCTGTTGCTTACTCTTGAGTAGAACTGCATATTCACTCCAGGAATAAGCACATTTGTCAAATGAGTCAAATTGAAGCAAAACACATTGTTGGAGTGTCAGAATGCATAGATAGAAGGCAAATAAGCGTTCCATGGCTTTATTTCGCTTAGTTGCTTACTCTTGAGTAGAACTGCATATTCACTCCAGGAATACGCACCTTTGTCAAATGAGTCAAATTGAAGCAAAACACATTGTTGGAGTGTCAGAATGCATAGATAGAAGGCAAATAAGCGTTCCATGGCTTTATTTCGCTTAGTTGCTTACTCTTGAGTAGAACTGCATATTCACTCCAGGAATAAGCACATTTGTCAAATGAGTCAAATAGAAGCAAAACACATTGTTGGAGTGTCAGAATGCATAGATAGAAGGCAAATAAGCGTTCCATGGCTTTATTTCGCTTAGTTGCTTACTCTTGAGTAGAACTGCATATTCACTCCAGGAATAAGCACATTTGTCAAATGAGTCAGATTGAAGCAAAACACATTGTTGGAGTGTCAGAATGCATAGATAGAAAGCAAATAAGCGTTCCATGGCTTTATTTCGCTTAGTTGCTTACTCTTGAGTAGAACTGCATATTCACTCCAGGAATAAGCACATTTGTCAAATGAGTCAAATTGAAGCAAAACACATTGTTGGAGTGTCAGAATGCATAGATAGAAGGCAAATAAGCGTTCCATGGCTTTATTTCGCTTAGTTGCTTACTCTTGAGTAGAACTGCATATTCACTCCAGGAATAAGTACCTTTGTCCAATGAGTCAAATTGAAGCAAAACACATTGTTGGAGTGTCAGAATGCATAGATAGAAGGCAAATAAGCGTTCCATGGCTTTATTTCGCTTAGTTGCTTACTCTTGAGTAGAACTGCATATTCACTCCAGGAATACGCACCTTTGTCAAATGAGTCAAATTGAAGCAAAACACATTGTTGGAGTGTCAGAATGCATAGATAGAAGGCAAATAAGCGTTCCATGGCTTTATTTCGCTTAGTTGCTTACTCTTGAGTAGAACTGCATATTCACTCCAGGAATAAGCACATTTGTCAAATGAGTCAGATTGAAGCAAAACACATTGTTGGAGTGTCAGAATGCATAGATAGAAGGCAAATAAGCGTTCCATCGCTTTATTTCGCTTAGTTGCTTACTCTTGAGTAGAACTGCATATTCACTCCAGGAATAAGCACATTTGTCAAATGAGTCAAATTGAAGCAAAACACATTGTTGGAGTGTCAGAATGCATAGATAGAAGGCAAATAAGCGTTCCATGGCTTTATTTCGCTTAGTTGCTTACTCTTGAGTAGAACTGCATATTCACTCCAGGAATAAGCATCTTTTTAAAATGAGCCAAATTGAAGCAGAAAACATTGTTGGAGTGTCAGAATGCATAGTTAGAAGGCAAATAAGCGTTCCATGGCTTTATTTCGCTTAGTTGCTTACTCTTGAGTAGAACTGCATATTCACTCCAGAAATAAGCATCTTTTTAAAATGAGCCAAATTGAAGCAGAAAACATTGTTGGAGTGTCAGAATGCATAGATAGAAGGTAAATAAGCGTTCCATGGCTTTATTTCGCTTAGTTGCTTACTCTTGAGTAGAACTGCATATTCACTCCAGGAATACGCACCTTTGTCAAATGAGTCAAATTGAAGCAAAACACATTGTTGGAGTGTCAGAATGCATAGATAGAAGGCAAATAAGCGTTCCATGGCTTTATTTCGCTTAGTTGCTTACTCTTGAGTAGAACTGCATATTCACTCCAGGAATAAGCACATTTGTCAAATGAGTCAAATTGAAGCAAAACACATTGTTGGAGTGTCAGAATGCATAGATAGAAGGCAAATAAGCGTTCCATGGCTTTATTTCGCTTAGTTGCTTACTCTTGAGTAGAACTGCATATTCACTCCAGGAATAAGCACATTTGTCAAATGAGTCAGATTGAAGCAAAACACATTGTTGGAGTGTCAGAATGCATAGATAGAAGGCAAATAAGCGTTCCATGGCTTTATTTCGCTTAGTTGCTTACTCTTGAGTAGAACTGCATATTCACTCCAGGAATAAGTACCTTTGTCAAATGAGTCAAATTGAAGCAAAACACATTGTTGGAGTGTCAGAATGCATAGATAGAAGGCAAATAAGCGTTCCATGGCTTTATTTCGCTTAGTTGCTTACTCTTGAGTAGAACTGCATATTCACTCCAGGAATAAGCATCTTTTTAAAATGAGCCAAATTGAAGCAGAAAACATTGTTGGAGTGTCAGAATGCATAGTTAGAAGGCAAATAAGCGTTCCATGGCTTTATTTCGCTTAGTTGCTTACTCTTGAGTAGAACTGCATATTCACTCCAGAAATAAGCATCTTTTTAAAATGAGCCAAATTGAAGCAGAAAACATTGTTGGAGTGTCAGAATGCATAGATAGAAGGCAAATAAGCGTTCCATGGCTTTATTTCGCTTAGTTGCTTACTCTTGAGTAGAACTGCATATTCACTCCAGGAATACGCACCTTTGTCAAATGAGTCAAATTGAAGCAAAACACATTGTTGGAGTGTCAGAATGCATAGATAGAAGGCAAATAAGCGTTCCATGGCTTTATTTCGCTTAGTTGCTTACTCTTGAGTAGAACTGCATATTCACTCCAGGAATACGCACCTTTGTCAAATGAGTCAAATTGAAGCAAAACACATTGTTGGAGTGTCAGAATGCATAGATAGAAAGCAAATAAGCGTTCCATGGCTTTATTTCGCTTAGTTGCTTACTCTTGAGTAGAACTGCATATTCACTCCAGGAATAAGCACATTTGTCAAATGAGTCAAATTGAAGCAAAACACATTGTTGGAGTGTCAGAATGCATAGATAGAGGGCAAATAAGCGTTCCATGGCTTTATTTCGCTTAGTTGCTTACTCTTGAGTAGAACTGCATATTCACTCCAGGAATAAGCACATTTGTCAAATGAGTCAAATTGAAGCAAAACACATTGTTGGAGTGTCAGAATGCATAGATAGAAGGCAAATAAGCGTTCCATGGCTTTATTTCGCTTAGTTGCTTACTCTTGAGTAGAACTGCATATTCACTCCAGGAATACGCACCTTTGTCAAATGAGTCAAATTGAAGCAAAACACATTGTTGGAGTGTCAGAATGCATAGATAGAAGGCAAATAAGCGTTCCATGGCTTTATTTCGCTTAGTTGCTTACTCTTGAGTAGAACTGCATATTCACTCCAGGAATAAGTACCTTTGTCAAATGAGTCAAATTGAAGCAAAACACATTGTTGGAGTGTCAGAATGCATAGATAGAAGGCATATAAGCGTTCCATGGCTTTATTTCGCTTAGTTGCTCACTCTTGAGTAGAACTGCATATTCACTCCAGGAATACGCACCTTTGTCAAATGAGTCAAATTGAAGCAAAACACATTGTTGGAGTGTCAGAATGCATAGATAGAAGGCAAATAAGCGTTCCATGGCTTTATTTCGCTTAGTTGCTTACTCTTGAGTAGAACTGCATATTCACTCCAGGAATAAGCACATTTGTCAAATGAGTCAAATTGAAGCAAAACACATTGTTGGAGTGTCAGAATGCATAGATAGAAGGCAAATAAGCGTTCCATGGCTTTATTTCGCTTAGTTGCTTACTCTTGAGTAGAACTGCATATTCACTCCAGGAATACGCACCTTTGTCAAATGAGTCAAATTGAAGCAAAACACATTGTTGGAGTGTCAGAATGCATAGATAGAAGGCAAATAAGCGTTCCATGGCTTTATTTCGCTTAGTTGCTTACTCTTGAGTAGAACTGCATATTCACTCCAGGAATAAGCACATTTGTCAAATGAGTCAAATTGAAGCAAAACACATTGTTGGAGTGTCAGAATGCATAGATAGAAGGCAAATAAGCGTTCCATGGCTTTATTTCGCTTAGTTGCTTACTCTTGAGTAGAACTGCATATTCACTCCAGGAATAAGTACCTTTGTCAAATGAGTCAAATTGAAGCAAAACACATTGTTGGAGTGTCAGAATGCATAGATAGAAGGCAAATAAGCGTTCCATGGCTTTATTTCGCTTAGTTGCTTACTCTTGAGTAGAACTGCATATTCACTCCAGGAATACGCACCTTTGTCAAATGAGTCAAATTGAAGCAAAACACATTGTTGGAGTGTCAGAATGCATAGATAGAAGGCAAATAAGCGTTCCATGGCTTTATTTCGCTTAGTTGCTTACTCTTGAGTAGAACTGCATATTCACTCCAGGAATAAGCACATTTATCAAATGAGTCAAATTGAAGCAAAACACATTGTTGGAGTCTCAGAATGCATAGATAGAAGGCAAATAAGCGTTCTATGGCTTTATTTCGCTTAGTTGCTTACTCTTGAGTAGAACTGCATATTCACTCCAGGAATAAGTACCTTTGTCAAATGAGTCAAATTGAAGCAAAACACATTGTTGGAGTGTCAGAATGCATAGATAGAAGGCAAATAAGCGTTCCATGGCTTTATTTCGCCTAGTTGCTTACTCTTGAGTAGAACTGCATATTCACTTCAGGAATGAGCACATTTGTCAAATGAGTCAGATTGAAGCAAAACACATTGTTGGAGTGTCAGAATGCATAGATAGAAGGCAAATAAGCGTTCCATGGCTTTATTTTGCTTAGTTGCTTACTCTTGAGTAGAATTGCATATTCACTCCAGGAATAAGCACATTTGTCAAATGAGTCAAATTGAAGCAAAACACATTGTTGGAGTGTCAGAATGCATAGATAGAAGGCAAATAAGCGTTCCATGGCTTTATTTCGCTTAGTTGCTTACTCTTGAGTAGAACTGCATATTCACTCCAGGAATAAGCACATTTGTCAAATGAGTCAAATTGACGCAAAACACATTGTTGGAGTGTCAGAATGCATAGATAGAAGGCAAATAAGCGTTCCATGGCTTTATTTCGCTTAGTTGCTTACTCTTGAGTAGAACTGCATATTCACTCCAGGAATAAGCACATTTGTCAAATGAGTCAAATTGAAGCAAAACACATTGTTGGAGTGTCAGAATGCATAGATAGAAGGCAAATAAGCGTTCCATGGCTTTATTTCGCTTAGTTGCTTACTCTTGAGTAGAACTGCATATTCACTCCAGGAATACGCACCTTTGTCAAATGAGTCAAATTGAAGCAAAACACATTGTTGGAGTGTCAGAATGCATAGATAGAAGGCAAATAAGCGTTCCATGGCTTTATTTCGCTTAGTTGCTTACTCTTGAGTAGAACTGCATATTCACTCCAGGAATACGCACCTTTGTCAAATGAGCCAAATTGAAGCAGAAAACATTGTTGGAGTGTCAGAATGCATAGATAGAAGGCAAATAAGCGTTCCATGGCTTTATTTCGCTTAGTTGCTTACTCTTGAGTAGAACTGCATATTCACTCCAGGAATACGCACCTTTGTCAAATGAGTCAAATTGAAGCAAAACACATTGTTGGAGTGTCAGAATGCATAGATAGAAGGCAAATAAGCGTTCCATGGCTTTATTTCGCTTAGTTGCTTACTCTTGAGTAGAACTGCATATTCACTCCAGGAATAAGCACATTTGTCAAATGAGTCAAATTGAAGCAAAACACATTGTTGGAGTGTCAGAATGCATAGATAGAAGGCAAATAAGCGTTCCATGGCTTTATTTCGCTTAGTTGCTTACTCTTGAGTAGAACTGCATATTCACTCCAGGAATACGCACCTTTGTCAAATGAGTCAAATTGAAGCAAAACACATTGTTGGAGTGTCAGCATGCATAGATAGAAGGCAAATAAGCGTTCCATGGCTTTATTTCGCTTAGTTGCTTACTCTTGAGTAGAACTGCATATTCACTCCAGGAATACGCACCTTTGTCAAATGAGCCAAATTGAAGCAGAAAACATTGTTGGAGTGTCAGAATGCATAGATAGAAGGCAAATAAGCGTTCCATGGCTTTATTTCGCTTAGTTGCTTACTCTTGAGTAGAACTGCATATTCACTCCAGGAATACGCACCTTTGTCAAATGAGTCAAATTGAAGCAAAACACATTGTTGGAGTGTCAGAATGCATAGATAGAAGGCAAATAAGCGTTCCATGGCTTTATTTCGCTTAGTTGCTTACTCTTGAGTAGAACTGCATATTCACTCCAGGAATAAGCACATTTGTCAAATGAGTCAAATTGAAGCAAAACACATTGTTGGAGTGTCAGAATGCATAGATAGAAGGCAAATAAGCGTTCCATGGCTTTATTTCGCTTAGTTGCTTACTCTTGAGTAGAACTGCATATTCACTCCAGGAATAAGCACATTTGTCAAATGAGTCAAATTGACGCAAAACACATTGTTGGAGTGTCAGAATGCATAGATAGAAGGCAAATAAGCGTTCCATGGCTTTATTTCGCTTAGTTGCTTATTCTTGAGTAGAACTGCATATTCACTCCAGGAATAAGCACATTTGTCAAATGAGTCAAATTGAAGCAAAACACATTGTTGGAGTGTCAGAATGCATAGATAGAAGGCAAATAAGCGTTCCATGGCTTTATTTCGCTTAGTTGCTTACTCTTGAGTAGAACTGCATATTCACTCCAGGAATACGCACCTTTGTCAAATGAGCCAAATTGAAGCAGAAAACATTGTTGGAGTGTCAGAATGCATAGATAGAAGGCAAATAAGCGTTCCATGGCTTTATTTCGCTTAGTTGCTTACTCTTGAGTAGAACTGCATATTCACTCCAGGAATAAGCACATTTGTCAAATGAGTCAAATTGAAGCAAAACACATTGTTGGAGTGTCAGAATGCATAGATAGAAGGCAAATAAGCGTTCCATGGCTTTATTTCGCTTAGTTGCTTACTCTTGAGTAGAACTGCATATTCACTCCAGGAATACGCACCTTTGTCAAATGAGTCAAATTGAAGCAAAACACATTGTTGGAGTGTCAGAATGCATAGATAGAAGGCAAATAAGCGTTCCATGGCTTTATTTCGCTTAGTTGCTTACTCTTGAGTAGAACTGCATATTCACTCCAGGAATACGCACCTTTGTCAAATGAGCCAAATTGAAGCAGAAAACATTGTTGGAGTGTCAGAATGCATAGATAGAAGGCAAATAAGCGTTCCATGGCTTTATTTCGCTTAGTTGCTTACTCTTGAGTAGAACTGCATATTCACTCCAGGAATACGCACCTTTGTCAAATGAGTCAAATTGAAGCAAAACACATTGTTGGAGTGTCAGAATGCATAGATAGAAGGCAAATAAGCGTTCCATGGCTTTATTTCGCTTAGTTGCTTACTCTTGAGTAGAACTGCATATTCACTCCAGGAATAAGCACATTTGTCAAATGAGTCAAATTGAAGCAAAACACATTGTTGGAGTGTCAGAATGCATAGATAGAAGGCAAATAAGCGTTCCATGGCCTTATTTCGCTTAGTTGCTTACTCTTGAGTAGAACTGCATATTCACTCCAGGAATACGCACCTTTGTCAAATGAGTCAAATTGAAGCAAAACACATTGTTGGAGTGTCAGCATGCATAGATAGAAGGCAAATAAGCGTTCCATGGCTTTATTTCGCTTAGTTGCTTACTCTTGAGTAGAACTGCATATTCACTCCAGGAATACGCACCTTTGTCAAATGAGCCAAATTGAAGCAGAAAACATTGTTGGAGTGTCAGAATGCATAGATAGAAGGCAAATAAGCGTTCCATGGCTTTATTTCGCTTAGTTGCTTACTCTTGAGTAGAACTGCATATTCACTCCAGGAATACGCACCTTTGTCAAATGAGTCAAATTGAAGCAAAACACATTGTTGGAGTGTCAGCATGCATAGATAGAAGGCAAATAAGCGTTCCATGGCTTTATTTCGCTTAGTTGCTTACTCTTGAGTAGAACTGCATATTCACTCCAGGAATACGCACCTTTGTCAAATGAGCCAAATTGAAGCAGAAAACATTGTTGGAGTGTCAGAATGCATAGATAGAAGGCAAATAAGCGTTCCATGGCTTTATTTCGCTTAGTTGCTTACTCTTGAGTAGAACTGCATATTCACTCCAGGAATACGCACCTTTGTCAAATGAGTCAAATTGAAGCAAAACACATTGTTGGAGTGTCAGAATGCATAGATAGAAGGCAAATAAGCGTTCCATGGCTTTATTTCGCTTAGTTGCTTACTCTTGAGTAGAACTGCATATTCACTCCAGGAATAAGCACATTTGTCAAATGAGTCAAATTGAAGCAAAACACATTGTTGGAGTGTCAGAATGCATAGATAGAAGGCAAATAAGCGTTCCATGGCTTTATTTCGCTTAGTTGCTTACTCTTGAGTAGAACTGCATATTCACTCCAGGAATAAGCACATTTGTCAAATGAGTCAAATTGACGCAAAACACATTGTTGGAGTGTCAGAATGCATAGATACAAGGCAAATAAGCGTTCCATGGCTTTATTTCGCTTAGTTGCTTACTCTTGAGTAGAACTGCATATTCACTCCAGGAATAAGCACATTTGTCAAATGAGTCAAATTGAAGCAAAACACATTGTTGGAGTGTCAGAATGCATAGATAGAAGGCAAATAAGCGTTCCATGGCTTTATTTCGCTTAGTTGCTTACTCTTGAGTAGAACTGCATATTCACTCCAGGAATACGCACCTTTGTCAAATGAGCCAAATTGAAGCAGAAAACATTGTTGGAGTGTCAGAATGCATAGATAGAAGGCAAATAAGCGTTCCATGGCTTTATTTCGCTTAGTTGCTTACTTTTGAGTAGAACTGCATATTCACTCCAGGAATAAGCACATTTGTCAAATGAGTCAAATTGAAGCAAAACACATTGTTGGAGTGTCAGAATGCATAGATAGAAGGCAAATAAGCGTTCCATGGCTTTATTTCGCTTAGTTGCTTACTCTTGAGTAGAACTGCATATTCACTCCAGGAATACGCACCTTTGTCAAATGAGTCAAATTGAAGCAAAACACATTGTTGGAGTGTCAGAATGCATAGATAGAAGGCAAATAAGCGTTCCATGGCTTTATTTCGCTTAGTTGCTTACTCTTGAGTAGAACTGCATATTCACTCCAGGAATACGCACCTTTGTCAAATGAGCCAAATTGAAGCAGAAAACATTGTTGGAGTGTCAGAATGCATAGATAGAAGGCAAATAAGCGTTCCATGGCTTTATTTCGCTTAGTTGCTTACTCTTGAGTAGAACTGCATATTCACTCCAGGAATACGCACCTTTGTCAAATGAGTCAAATTGAAGCAAAACACATTGTTGGAGTGTCAGAATGCATAGATAGAAGGCAAATAAGCGTTCCATGGCTTTATTTCGCTTAGTTGCTTACTCTTGAGTAGAACTGCATATTCACTCCAGGAATAAGCACATTTGTCAAATGAGTCAAATTGAAGCAAAACACATTGTTGGAGTGTCAGAATGCATAGATAGAAGGCAAATAAGCGTTCCATGGCTTTATTTCGCTTAGTTGCTTACTCTTGAGTAGAACTGCATATTCACTCCAGGAATACGCACCTTTGTCAAATGAGTCAAATTGAAGCAAAACACATTGTTGGAGTGTCAGCATGCATAGATAGAAGGCAAATAAGCGTTCCATGGCTTTATTTCGCTTAGTTGCTTACTCTTGAGTAGAACTGCATATTCACTCCAGGAATACGCACCTTTGTCAAATGAGCCAAATTGAAGCAGAAAACATTGTTGGAGTGTCAGAATGCATAGATAGAAGGCAAATAAGCGTTCCATGGCTTTATTTCGCTTAGTTGCTTACTCTTGAGTAGAACTGCATATTCACTCCAGGAATACGCACCTTTGTCAAATGAGTCAAATTGAAGCAAAACACATTGTTGGAGTGTCAGAATGCATAGATAGAAGGCAAATAAGCGTTCCATGGCTTTATTTCGCTTAGTTGCTTACTCTTGAGTAGAACTGCATATTCACTCCAGGAATAAGCACATTTGTCAAATGAGTCAGATTGAAGCAAAACACATTGTTGGAGTGTCAGAATGCATAGATAGAAAGCAAATAAGCGTTCCATGGCTTTATTTCGCTTAGTTGCTTACTCTTGAGTAGAACTGCATATTCACTCCAGGAATAAGCACATTTGTCAAATGAGTCAAATTGAAGCAAAACACATTGTTGGAGTGTCAGAATGCATAGATAGAGGGCAAATAAGCGTTCCATGGCTTTATTTCGCTTAGTTGCTTACTCTTGAGTAGAACTGCATATTCACTCCAGGAATAAGCACATTTGTCAAATGAGTCAAATTGAAGCAAAACACATTGTTGGAGTGTCAGAATGCATAGATAGAAGGCAAATAAGCGTTCCATGGCTTTATTTCGCTTAGTTGCTTACTCTTGAGTAGAACTGCATATTCACTCCAGGAATACGCACCTTTGTCAAATGAGTCAAATTGAAGCAAAACACATTGTTGGAGTGTCAGAATGCATAGATAGAAGGCAAATAAGCGTTCCATGGCTTTATTTCGCTTAGTTGCTTACTCTTGAGTAGAACTGCATATTCACTCCAGGAATAAGCACATTTGTCAAATGAGTCAAATTGAAGCAAAACACATTGTTGGAGTGTCAGAATGCATAGATAGAAGGCAAATAAGCGTTCCATGGCTTTATTTCGCTTAGTTGCTTACTCTTGAGTAGAACTGCATATTCACTCCAGGAATAAGCACATTTGTCAAATGAGTCAAATTGAAGCAAAACACATTGTTGGAGTGTCAGAATGCATAGGTAGAAGGCAAATAAGCGTTCCATGGCTTTATTTCGCTTAGTTGCTTACTCTTGAGTAGAACTGCATATTCACTCCAGAAATAAGCATCTTTTTAAAATGAGCCAAATTGAAGCAGAAAACATTGTTGTAGTGTCAGAATGCATAGATAGAAGGCAAATAAGCGTTCCATGGCTTTATTTCGCTTAGTTGCTTACTCTTGAGTAGAACTGCATATTCACTCCAGGAATACGCACCTTTGTCAAATGAGTCAAATTGAAGCAAAACACATTGTTGGAGTGTCAGAATGCATAGATAGAAGGCAAATAAGCGTTCCATGGCTTTATTTCGCTTAGTTGCTTACTCTTGAGTAGAACTGCATATTCACTCCAGGAATAAGCACATTTGTCAAATGAGTCAAATTGAAGCAAAACACATTGTTGGAGTGTCAGAATGCATAGATAGAAGGCAAATAAGCGTTCCATGGCTTTATTTCGCTTAGTTGCTTACTCTTGAGTAGAACTGCATATTCACTCCAGGAATAAGCACTTGTCAAATGAGTCAGATTGAAGCAAAACACATTGTTGGAGTGTCAGAATGCATAGATAGAAAGCAAATAAGCGTTCCATGGCTTTATTTCGCTTAGTTGCTTACTCTTGAGTAGAACTGCATATTCACTCCAGGAATAAGCACATTTGTCAAATGAGTCAAATTGAAGCAAAACACATTGTTGGAGTGTCAGAATGCATAGATAGAGGGCAAATAAGCGTTCCATGGCTTTATTTCGCTTAGTTGCTTACTCTTGAGTAGAACTGCATATTCACTCCAGGAATAAGCACATTTGTCAAATGAGTCAAATTGAAGCAAAACACATTGTTGGAGTGTCAGAATGCATAGATAGAAAGCAAATAAGCGTTCCATGGCTTTATTTCGCTTAGTTGCTTACTCTTGAGTAGAACTGCATATTCACTCCAGGAATAAGCACATTTGTCAAATGAGTCAAATTGAAGCAAAACACATTGTTGGAGTGTCAGAATGCATAGATAGAAGGCAAATAAGCGTTCCATGGCTTTATTTCGCTTAGTTGCTTACTCTTGAGTAGAACTGCATATTCACTCCAGGAATAAGTACCTTTGTCAAATGAGTCAAATTGAAGCAAAACACATTGTTGGAGTGTCAGAATGCATAGATAGAAGGCAAATAAGCGTTCCATGGCTTTATTTCGCTTAGTTGCTTACTCTTGAGTAGAACTGCATATTCACTCCAGGAATACGCACCTTTGTCAAATGAGTCAAATTGAAGCAAAACACATTGTTGGAGTGTCAGAATGCATAGATAGAAGGCAAATAAGCGTTCCATGGCTTTATTTCGCTTAGTTGCTTACTCTTGAGTAGAACTGCATATTCACTCCAGGAATAAGCACATTTGTCAAATGAGTCAAATTGAAGCAAAACACATTGTTGGAGTGTCAGAATGCATAGATAGAAGGCAAATAAGCGTTCTATGGCTTTATTTCGCTTAGTTGCTTACTCTTGAGTAGAACTGCATATTCACTCCAGGAATAAGTACCTTTGTCAAATGAGTCAAATTGAAGCAAAACACATTGTTGGAGTGTCAGAATGCATAGATAGCAGGCAAATAAGCGTTCCATGGCTTTATTTCGCTTAGTTGCTTACTCTTGAGTAGAACTGCATATTCACTCCAGGAATAAGCACATTTGTCAAATGAGTCAAATTGAAGCAAAACACATTGTTGGAGTGTCAGAATGCATAGATAGAAGGCAAATAAGCGTTCCATGGCTTTATTTCGCTTAGTTGCTTACTCTTGAGTAGAACTGCATATTTACTCCAGGAATAAGCACATTTGTCAAATGAGTCAAATTGAAGCAAAACACATTGTTGGAGTGTCAGAATGCATAGATAGAAGGCAAATAAGCGTTCCATGGCTTTATTTCGCTTAGTTGCTTACTCTTGAGTAGAACTGCATATTCACTCCAGGAATACGCACCTTTGTCAAATGAGTCAAATTGAAGCAAAACACATTGTTGGAGTGTCAGAATGCATAGATAGAAGGCAAATAAGCGTTCCATGGCTTTATTTCGCTTAGTTGCTTACTCTTGAGTAGAACTGCATATTCACTCCAGGAATAAGTACCTTTGTCAAATGAGTCAAATTGAAGCAAAACACATTGTTGGAGTGTCAGAATGCATAGATAGAAGGCATATAAGCGTTCCATGGCTTTATTTCGCTTAGTTGCTCACTCTTGAGTAGAACTGCATATTCACTCCAGGAATACGCACCTTTGTCAAATGAATCAAATTGAAGCAAAACACATTGTTGGAGTGTCAGAATGCATAGATAGAAGGCAAATAAGCGTTCCATGGCTTTATTTTGCTTAGTTGCTTACTCTTGAGTAGAACTGCATATTCACTCCAGGAATAAGCACATTTGTCAAATGAGTCAAATTGAAGCAAAACACATTGTTGGAGTGTCAGAATGCATAGATAGAAGGCAAATAAGCGTTCCATGGCTTTATTTCGCTTAGTTGCTTACTCTTGAGTAGAACTGCATATTCACTCCAGGAATAAGCACATTTGTCAAATGAGTCAAATTGACGCAAAACACATTGTTGGAGTGTCAGAATGCATAGATAGAAGGCAAATAAGCGTTCCATGGCTTTATTTCGCTTAGTTGCTTACTCTTGAGTAGAACTGCATATTCACTCCAGGAATGAGCACATTTGTCAAATGAGTCAAATTGAAGCAAAACACATTGTTGGAGTGTCAGAATGCATAGATAGAAGGCAAATAAGCGTTCCATGGCTTTATTTCGCTTAGTTGCTTACTCTTGAGTAGAACTGCATATTCACTCCAGGAATACGCACCTTTGTCAAATGAGTCAAATTGAAGCAAAACACATTGTTGGAGTGTCAGAATGCATAGATAGAAGGCAAATAAGCGTTCCATGGCTTTATTTCGCTTAGTTGCTTACTCTTGAGTAGAACTGCATATTCACTCCAGGAATACGCACCTTTGTCAAATGAGCCAAATTGAAGCAGAAAACATTGTTGGAGTGTCAGAATGCATAGATAGAAGGCAAATAAGCGTTCCATGGCTTTATTTCGCTTAGTTGCTTACTCTTGAGTAGAACTGCATATTCACTCCAGGAATACGCACCTTTGTCAAATGAGTCAAATTGAAGCAAAACACATTGTTGGAGTGTCAGAATGCATAGATAGAAGACAAATAAGCGTTCCATGGCTTTATTTCGCTTAGTTGCTTACTCTTGAGTAGAACTGCATATTCACTCCAGGAATAAGCACATTTGTCAAATGAGTCAAATTGAAGCAAAACACATTGTTGGAGTGTCAGAATGCATAGATAGAAGGCAAATAAGCGTTCCATGGCTTTATTTCGCTTAGTTGCTTACTCTTGAGTAGAACTGCATATTCACTCCAGGAATACGCACCTTTGTCAAATGAGTCAAATTGAAGCAAAACACATTGTTGGAGTGTCAGCATGCATAGATAGAAGGCAAATAAGCGTTCCATGGCTTTATTTCGCTTAGTTGCTTACTCTTGAGTAGAACTGCATATTCACTCCAGGAATACGCACCTTTGTCAAATGAGCCAAATTGAAGCAGAAAACATTGTTGGAGTGTCAGAATGCATAGATAGAAGGCAAATAAGCGTTCCATGGCTTTATTTCGCTTAGTTGCTTACTCTTGAGTAGAACTGCATATTCACTCCAGGAATACGCACCTTTGTCAAATGAGTCAAATTTAAGCAAAACACATTGTTGGAGTGTCAGAATGCATAGATAGAAGGCAAATAAGCGTTCCATGGCTTTATTTCGCTTAGTTGCTTACTCTTGAGTAGAACTGCATATTCACTCCAGGAATACGCACCTTTGTCAAATGAGTCAAATTGAAGCAAAACACATTGTTGGAGTGTCAGAATGCATAGATAGAAGGCAAATAAGCGTTCCATGGCTTTATTTCGCTTAGTTGCTTACTCTTGAGTAGAACTGCATATTCACTCCAGGAATAAGCACATTTGTCAAATGAGTCAAATTGAAGCAAAACACATTGTTGGAGTGTCAGAATGCATAGATAGAAGGCAAATAAGCGTTCCATGGCTTTATTTCGCTTAGTTGCTTACTCTTGAGTAGAACTGCATATTCACTCCAGGAATACGCACCTTTGTCAAATGAGCCAAATTGAAGCAGAAAACATTGTTGGAGTGTCAGAATGCATAGATAGAAGGCAAATAAGCGTTCCATGGCTTTATTTCGCTTAGTTGCTTACTCTTGAGTAGAACTGCATATTCACTCCAGGAATACGCACCTTTGTCAAATGAGTCAAATTGAAGCAAAACACATTGTTGGAGTGTCAGAATGCATAGATAGAAGGCAAATAAGCGTTCCATGGCTTTATTTCGCTTAGTTGCTTACTCTTGAGTAGAACTGCATATTCACTCCAGGAATAAGCACATTTGTCAAATGAGTCAAATTGAAGCAAAACACATTGTTGGAGTGTCAGAATGCATAGATAGAAGGCAAATAAGCGTTCCATGGCTTTATTTCGCTTAGTTGCTTACTCTTGAGTAGAACTGCATATTCACTCCAGGAATACGCACCTTTGTCAAATGAGTCAAATTGAAGCAAAACACATTGTTGGAGTGTCAGCATGCATAGATAGAAGGCAAATAAGCGTTCCATGGCTTTATTTCGCTTAGTTGCTTACTCTTGAGTAGAACTGCATATTCACTCCAGGAATACGCACCTTTGTCAAATGAGCCAAATTGAAGCAGAAAACATTGTTGGAGTGTCAGAATGCATAGATAGAAGGCAAATAAGCGTTCCATGGCTTTATTTCGCTTAGTTGCTTACTCTTGAGTAGAACTGCATATTCACTCCAGGAATAAGCACATTTGTCAAATGAGTCAGATTGAAGCAAAACACATTGTTGGAGTGTCAGAATGCATAGATAGAGGGCAAATAAGCGTTCCATGGCTTTATTTCGCTTAGTTGCTTACTCTTGAGTAGAACTGCATATTCACTCCAGGAATAAGCACATTTGTCAAATGAGTCAAATTGAAGCAAAACACATTGTTGGAGTGTCAGAATGCATAGATAGAAGGCAAATAAGCGTTCCATGGCTTTATTTCGCTTAGTTGCTTACTCTTGAGTAGAACTGCATATTCACTCCAGGAATACGCACCTTTGTCAAATGAGTCAAATTGAAGCAAAACACATTGTTGGAGTGTCAGAATGCATAGATAGAAGGCAAATAAGCGTTCCATGGCTTTATTTCGCTTAGTTGCTTACTCTTGAGTAGAACTGCATATTCACTCCAGGAATAAGCACATTTGTCAAATGAGTCAAATTGAAGCAAAACACATTGTTGGAGTGTCAGAATGCATAGATAGAAGGCAAATAAGCGTTCCATGGCTTTATTTCGCTTAGTTGCTTACTCTTGAGTAGAACTGCATATTCACTCCAGGAATAAGCACATTTGTCAAATGAGTCAAATTGAAGCAAAACACATTGTTGGAGTGTCAGAATGCATAGATAGAAGGCAAATAAGCGTTCCATGGCTTTATTTCGCTTAGTTGCTTACTCTTGAGTAGAACTGCATATTCACTCCAGAAATAAGCATCTTTTTAAAATGAGCCAAATTGAAGCAGAAAACATTGTTGGAGTGTCAGAATGCATAGATAGAAGGCAAATAAGCGTTCCATGGCTTTATTTCGCTTAGTTGCTTACTCTTGAGTAGAACTGCATATTCACTCCAGGAATACGCACCTTTGTCAAATGAGTCAAATTGAAGCAAAACACATTGTTGGAGTGTCAGAATGCATAGATAGAAGGCAAATAAGCGTTCCATGGCTTTATTTCGCTTAGTTGCTTACTCTTGAGTAGAACTGCATATTCACTCCAGGAATAAGCACATTTGTCAAATGAGTCAAATTGAAGCAAAACACATTGTTGGAGTGTCAGAATGCATAGATAGAAGGCAAATAAGCGTTCCATGGCTTTATTTCGCTTAGTTGCTTACTCTTGAGTAGAACTGCATATTCACTCCAGGAATAAGCACATTTGTCAAATGAGTCAGATTGAAGCAAAACACATTGTTGGAGTGTCAGAATGCATAGATAGAAAGCAAATAAGCGTTCCATGGCTTTATTTCGCTTAGTTGCTTACTCTTGAGTAGAACTGCATATTCACTCCAGGAATAAGCACATTTGTCAAATGAGTCAAATTGAAGCAAAACACATTGTTGGAGTGTCAGAATGCATAGATAGAAGGCAAATAAGCGTTCCATGGCTTTATTTCGCTTAGTTGCTTACTCTTGAGTAGAACTGCATATTCACTCCAGGAATAAGCACATTTGTCAAATGAGTCAGATTGAAGCAAAACACATTGTTGGAGTGTCAGAATGCATAGATAGAAAGCAAATAAGCGTTCCATGGCTTTATTTCGCTTAGTTGCTTACTCTTGAGTAGAACTGCATATTCACTCCAGGAATAAGCACATTTGTCAAATGAGTCAAATTGAAGCAAAACACATTGTTGGAGTGTCAGAATGCATAGATAGAGGGCAAATAAGCGTTCCATGGCTTTATTTCGCTTAGTTGCTTACTCTTGAGTAGAACTGCATATTCACTCCAGGAATAAGCACATTTGTCAAATGAGTCAAATTGAAGCAAAACACATTGTTGGAGTGTCAGAATGCATAGATAGAAGGCAAATAAGCGTTCCATGGCTTTATTTCGCTTAGTTGCTTACTCTTGAGTAGAACTGCATATTCACTCCAGGAATAAGCACATTTGTCAAATGAGTCAAATTGAAGCAAAACACATTGTTGGAGTGTCAGAATGCATAGATAGAAGGCAAATAAGCGTTCCATGGCTTTATTTCGCTTAGTTGCTTACTTTTGAGTAGAACTGCATATTCACTCCAGGAATAAGCACATTTGTCAAATGAGTCAAATTGAAGCAAAACACATTGTTGGAGTGTCAGAATGCATAGTTAGAAGGCAAATAAGCGTTCCATGGCTTTATTTCGCTTAGTTGCTTACTCTTGAGTAGAACTGCATATTCACTCCAGGAATACGCACCTTTGTCAAATGAGTCAAATTGAAGCAAAACACATTGTTGGAGTGTCAGAATGCATAGATAGAAGGCAAATAAGCGTTCCATGGCTTTATTTCGCTTAGTTGCTTACTCTTGAGTAGAACTGCATATTCACTCCAGGAATAAGCACATTTGTCAAATGAGTCAAATTGAAGCAAAACACATTGTTGGAGTGTCAGAATGCATAGATAGAAGGCAAATAAGCGTTCCATGGCTTTATTTCGCTTAGTTGCTTACTCTTGAGTAGAAGTGCATATTCACTCCAGGAATAAGCACATTTGTCAAATGAGTCAGATTGAAGCAAAACACATTGTTGGAGTGTCAGAATGCATAGATAGAAGGCAAATAAGCGTTCCATGGCTTTATTTCGCTTAGTTGCTTACTCTTGAGTAGAACTGCATATTCACTCCAGGAATAAGCACATTTGTCAAATGAGTCAAATTGAAGCAAAACACATTGTTGGAGTGTCAGAATGCATAGATAGAAGGCAAATAAGCGTTCCATGGCTTTATTTCGCTTAGTTGCTTACTCTTGAGTAGAACTGCATATTCACTCCAGGAATAAGCACATTTGTCAAATGAGTCAAATTGAAGCAAAACACATTGTTGGAGTGTCAGAATGCATAGTTAGAAGGTAAATAAGCGTTCCATGGCTTTATTTCGCTTAGTTGCTTACTCTTGAGTAGAACTGCATATTCACTCCAGAAATAAGCATCTTTTTAAAATGAGCCAAATTGAAGCAGAAAACATTGTTGGAGTGTCAGAATGCATAGATAGAAGGCAAATAAGCGTTCCATGGCTTTATTTCGCTTAGTTGCTTACTCTTGAGTAGAACTGCATATTCACTCCAGGAATACGCACCTTTGTCAAATGAGTCAAATTGAAGCAAAACACATTGTTGGAGTGTCAGAATGCATAGATAGAAGGCAAATAAGCGTTCCATGGCTTTATTTCGCTTAGTTGCTTACTCTTGAGTAGAACTGCATATTCACTCCAGGAATAAGCACATTTGTCAAATGAGTCAAATTGAAGCAAAACACATTGTTGGAGTGTCAGAATGCATAGATAGAAGGCAAATAAGCGTTCCATGGCTTTATTTCGCTTAGTTGCTTACTCTTGAGTAGAACTGCATATTCACTCCAGGAATAAGCACATTTGTCAAATGAGTCAGATTGAAGCAAAACACATTGTTGGAGTGTCAGAATGCATAGATAGAAAGCAAATAAGCGTTCCATGGCTTTATTTCGCTTAGTTGCTTACTCTTGAGTAGAACTGCATATTCACTCCAGGAATAAGCACATTTGTCAAATGAGTCAAATTGAAGCAGAACACATTGTTGGAGTGTCAGAATGCATAATTAGAAGGCAAATAAGCGTTCCATGGCTTTATTTCGCTTAGTTGCTTACTCTTGAGTAGAACTGCATATTCACTCCAGAAATAAGCATCTTTTTAAAATGAGCCAAATTGAAGCAGAAAACATTGTTGGAGTGTCAGAATGCATAGATAGAAGGCAAATAAGCGTTCCATGGCTTTATTTCGCTTAGTTGCTTACTCTTGAGTAGAACTGCATATTCACTCCAGGAATACGCACCTTTGTCAAATGAGTCAAATTGAAGCAAAACACATTGTTGGAGTGTCAGAATGCATAGATAGAAGGCAAATAAGCGTTCCATGGCTTTATTTCGCTTAGTTGCTTACTCTTGAGTAGAACTGCATATTCACTCCAGGAATAAGCACATTTGTCAAATGAGTCAAATTGAAGCAAAACACATTGTTGGAGTGTCAGAATGCATAGATAGAAGGCAAATAAGCGTTCCATGGCTTTATTTCGCTTAGTTGCTTACTCTTGAGTAGAACTGCATATTCACTCCAGGAATAAGCACATTTGTCAAATGAGTCAGATTGAAGCAAAACACATTGTTGGAGTGTCAGTATGCATAGATAGAAAGCAAATAAGCGTTCCATGGCTTTATTTCGCTTAGTTGCTTACTCTTGAGTAGAACTGCATATTCACTCCAGGAATAAGCACCTTTGTCAAATGAGTCAAATTGAAGCAAAACACATTGTTGGAGTGTCAGAATGCATAGATAGAAGGCAAATAAGCGTTCCATGGCTTTATTTCGCTTAGTTGCTTACTCTTGAGTAGAACTGCATATTCACTCCAGGAATAAGCACATTTGTCAAATGAGTCAAATTGAAGCAAAACACATTGTTGGAGTGTCAGAATGCATAGATAGAAGGCAAATAAGCGTTCTATGGCTTTATTTCGCTTAGTTGCTTACTCTTGAGTAGAACTGCATATTCACTCCAGGAATAAGTACCTTTGTCAAATGAGTCAAATTGAAGCAAAACACATTGTTGGAGTGTCAGAATGCATAGATAGAAGGCAAATAAGCGTTCCATGGCTTTATTTCGCTTAGTTGCTTACTCTTGAGTAGAACTGCATATTCACTCCAGGAATAAGCACATTTGTCAAATGAGTCAAATTGAAGCAAAACACATTGTTGGAGTGTCAGAATGCATAGATAGAAGGCAAATAAGCGTTCCATGGCTTTATTTCGCTTAGTTGCTTACTCTTGAGTAGAAGTGCATATTCACTCCAGGAATAAGCACATTTGTCAAATGAGTCAGATTGAAGCAAAACACATTGTTGGAGTGTCAGAATGCATAGATAGAAGGCAAATAAGCGTTCCATGGCTTTATTTCGCTTAGTTGCTTACTCTTGAGTAGAAGTGCATATTCACTCCAGGAATAAGCACATTTGTCAAATGAGTCAGATTGAAGCAAAACACATTGTTGGAGTGTCAGAATGCATAGATAGAAGGCAAATAAGCGTTCCATGGCTTTATTTCGCTTAGTTGCTTACTCTTGAGTAGAACTGCATATTCACTCCAGGAATAAGCACATTTGTCAAATGAGTCAAATTGAAGCAAAACACATTGTTGGAGTGTCAGAATGCATAGATAGAAGGCAAATAAGCGTTCCATGGCTTTATTTCGCTTAGTTGCTTACTCTTGAGTAGAACTGCATATTCACTCCAGGAATAAGCACATTTGTCAAATGAGTCAAATTGAAGCAAAACACATTGTTGGAGTGTCAGAATGCATAGATAGAGGGCAAATAAGCGTTCCATGGCTTTATTTCGCTTAGTTGCTTACTCTTGAGTAGAAGTGCATATTCACTCCAGGAATAAGCACATTTGTCAAATGAGTCAGATTGAAGCAAAACACATTGTTGGAGTGTCAGAATGCATAGATAGAAGGCAAATAAGCGTTCCATGGCTTTATTTCGCTTAGTTGCTTACTCTTGAGTAGAACTGCATATTCACTCCAGGAATAAGCACATTTGTCAAATGAGTCAAATTGAAGCAGAACACATTGTTGGAGTGTCAGAATGCATAGATAGAAGGCAAATAAGCGTTCCATGGCTTTATTTCGCTTAGTTGCTTACTCTTGAGTAGAACTGCATATTCACTCCAGGAATAAGCACATTTGTCAAATGAGTCAAATTGAAGCAAAACACATTGTTGGAGTGTCAGAATGCATAGATAGAAGGCAAATAAGCGTTCCATGGCTTTATTTCGCTTAGTTGCTTACTCTTGAGTAGAACTGCATATTCACTCCAGGAATAAGCACATTTGTCAAATGAGTCAAATTGAAGCAAAACACATTGTTGGAGTGTCAGAATGCATAGTTAGAAGGTAAATAAGCGTTCCATGGCTTTATTTCGCTTAGTTGCTTACTCTTGAGTAGAACTGCATATTCACTCCAGAAATAAGCATCTTTTTAAAATGAGCCAAATTGAAGCAGAAAACATTGTTGGAGTGTCAGAATGCATAGATAGAAGGCAAATAAGCGTTCCATGGCTTTATTTCGCTTAGTTGCTTACTCTTGAGTAGAACTGCATATTCACTCCAGGAATACGCACCTTTGTCAAATGAGTCAAATTGAAGCAAAACACATTGTTGGAGTGTCAGAATGCATAGATAGAAGGCAAATAAGCGTTCCATGGCTTTATTTCGCTTAGTTGCTTACTCTTGAGTAGAACTGCATATTCACTCCAGGAATAAGCACATTTGTCAAATGAGTCAAATTGAAGCAAAACACATTGTTGGAGTGTCAGAATGCATAGATAGAAGGCAAATAAGCGTTCCATGGCTTTATTTCGCTTAGTTGCTTACTCTTGAGTAGAACTGCATATTCACTCCAGGAATAAGCACATTTGTCAAATGAGTCAGATTGAAGCAAAACACATTGTTGGAGTGTCAGAATGCATAGATAGAAAGCAAATAAGCGTTCCATGGCTTTATTTCGCTTAGTTGCTTACTCTTGAGTAGAACTGCATATTCACTCCAGGAATAAGCACATTTGTCAAATGAGTCAAATTGAAGCAAAACACATTGTTGGAGTGTCAGAATGCATAGATAGAGGGCAAATAAGCGTTCCATGGCTTTATTTCGCTTAGTTGCTTACTCTTGAGTAGAACTGCATATTCACTCCAGGAATAAGCACATTTGTCAAATGAGTCAAATTGAAGCAAAACACATTGTTGGAGTGTCAGAATGCATAGATAGAAAGCAAATAAGCGTTCCATGGCTTTATTCCGCTTAGTTGCTTACTCTTGAGTAGAACTGCATATTCACTCCAGGAATAAGCACATTTGTCAAATGAGTCAAATTGAAGCAAAACACATTGTTGGAGTGTCAGAATGCATAGATAGAAGGCAAATAAGCGTTCCATGGCTTTATTTCGCTTAGTTGCTTACTCTTGAGTAGAACTGCATATTCACTCCAGGAATAAGCACATTTGTCAAATGAGTCAGATTGAAGCAAAACACATTGTTGGAGTGTCAGAGTGCATAGATAGAAAGCAAATAAGCGTTCCATGGCTTTATTTCGCTTAGTTGCTTACTCTTGAGTAGAACTGCATATTCACTCCAGGAATAAGCACATTTGTCAAATGAGTCAAATTGAAGCAAAACACATTGTTGGAGTGTCAGAATGCATAGATAGAGGGCAAATAAGCGTTCCATGGCTTTATTTCGCTTAGTTGCTTACTCTTGAGTAGAACTGCATATTCACTCCAGGAATAAGCACATTTGTCAAATGAGTCAAATTGAAGCAAAACACATTGTTGGAGTGTCAGAATGCATAGATAGAAGGCAAATAAGCGTTCCATGGCTTTATTTCGCTTAGTTGCTTACTCTTGAGTAGAACTGCATATTCACTCCAGGAATAAGCACATTTGTCAAATGAGTCAGATTGAAGCAAAACACATTGTTGGAGTGTCAGAATGCATAGATAGAAAGCAAATAAGCGTTCCATGGCTTTATTTCGCTTAGTTGCTTACTCTTGAGTAGAACTGCATATTCACTCCAGGAATAAGCACATTTGTCAAATGAGTCAAATTGAAGCAGAACACATTGTTGGAGTGTCAGAATGCATAATTAGAAGGCAAATAAGCGTTCCATGGCTTTATTTCGCTTAGTTGCTTACTCTTGAGTAGAACTGCATATTCACTCCAGAAATAAGCATCTTTTTAAAATGAGCCAAATTGAAGCAGAAAACATTGTTGGAGTGTCAGAATGCATAGATAGAAGGCAAATAAGCGTTCCATGGCTTTATTTCGCTTAGTTGCTTACTCTTGAGTAGAACTGCATATTCACTCCAGGAATACGCACCTTTGTCAAATGAGTCAAATTGAAGCAAAACACATTGTTGGAGTGTCAGAATGCATAGATAGAAGGCAAATAAGCGTTCCATGGCTTTATTTCGCTTAGTTGCTTACTCTTGAGTAGAACTGCATATTCACTCCAGGAATAAGCACATTTGTCAAATGAGTCAAATTGAAGCAAAACACATTGTTGGAGTGTCAGAATGCATAGATAGAAGGCAAATAAGCGTTCCATGGCTTTATTTCGCTTAGTTGCTTACTCTTGAGTAGAACTGCATATTCACTCCAGGAATAAGCACATTTGTCAAATGAGTCAGATTGAAGCAAAACACATTGTTGGAGTGTCAGAATGCATAGATAGAAAGCAAATAAGCGTTCCATGGCTTTATTTCGCTTAGTTGCTTACTCTTGAGTAGAACTGCATATTCACTCCAGGAATAAGCACATTTGTCAAATGAGTCAAATTGAAGCAAAACACATTGTTGGAGTGTCAGAATGCATAGATAGAAGGCAAATAAGCGTTCCATGGCTTTATTTCGCTTAGTTGCTTACTCTTGAGTAGAACTGCATATTCACTCCAGGAATAAGCACATTTGTCAAATGAGTCAAATTGAAGCAAAACACATTGTTGGAGTGTCAGAATGCATAGATAGAAGGCAAATAAGCGTTCTATGGCTTTATTTCGCTTAGTTGCTTACTCTTGAGTAGAACTGCATATTCACTCCAGGAATAAGTACCTTTGTCAAATGAGTCAAATTGAAGCAAAACACATTGTTGGAGTGTCAGAATGCATAGATAGAAGGCAAATAAGCGTTCCATGGCTTTATTTCGCTTAGTTGCTTACTCTTGAGTAGAACTGCATATTCACTCCAGGAATAAGCACATTTGTCAAATGAGTCAAATTGAAGCAAAACACATTGTTGGAGTGTCAGAATGCATAGATAGAAGGCAAATAAGCGTTCCATGGCTTTATTTCGCTTAGTTGCTTACTCTTGAGTAGAACTGCATATTCACTCCAGGAATAAGCACATTTGTCAAATGAGTCAAATTGAAGCAGAACACATTGTTGGAGTGTCAGAATGCATAATTAGAAGGCAAATAAGCGTTCCATGGCTTTATTTCGCTTAGTTGCTTACTCTTGAGTAGAACTGCATATTCACTCCAGAAATAAGCATCTTTTTAAAATGAGCCAAATTGAAGCAGAAAACATTGTTGGAGTGTCAGAATGCATAGATAGAAGGCAAATAAGCGTTCCATGGCTTTATTTCGCTTAGTTGCTTACTCTTGAGTAGAACTGCATATTCACTCCAGGAATACGCACCTTTGTCAAATGAGTCAAATTGAAGCAAAACACATTGTTGGAGTGTCAGAATGCATAGATAGAAGGCAAATAAGCGTTCCATGGCTTTATTTCGCTTAGTTGCTTACTCTTGAGTAGAACTGCATATTCACTCCAGGAATAAGCACATTTGTCAAATGAGTCAAATTGAAGCAAAACACATTGTTGGAGTGTCAGAATGCATAGATAGAAGGCAAATAAGCGTTCCATGGCTTTATTTCGCTTAGTTGCTTACTCTTGAGTAGAACTGCATATTCACTCCAGGAATAAGCACATTTATCAAATGAGTCAGATTGAAGCAAAACACATTGTTGGAGTGTCAGAATGCATAGATAGAAAGCAAATAAGCGTTCCATGGCTTTATTTCGCTTAGTTGCTTACTCTTGAGTAGAACTGCATATTCACTCCAGGAATAAGCACATTTGTCAAATGAGTCAAATTGAAGCAAAACACATTGTTGGAGTGTCAGAATGCATAGATAGAAGGCAAATAAGCGTTCCATGGCTTTATTTCGCTTAGTTGCTTACTCTTGAGTAGAACTGCATATTCACTCCAGGAATAAGCACATTTGTCAAATGAGTCAAATTGAAGCAAAACACATTGTTGGAGTGTCAGAATGCATAGATAGAAGGCAAATAAGCGTTCTATGGCTTTATTTCGCTTAGTTGCTTACTCTTGAGTAGAACTGCATATTCACTCCAGGAATAAGTACCTTTGTCAAATGAGTCAAATTGAAGCAAAACACATTGTTGGAGTGTCAGAATGCATAGATAGAAGGCAAATAAGCGTTCCATGGCTTTATTTCGCTTAGTTGCTTACTCTTGAGTAGAACTGCATATTCACTCCAGGAATAAGCACATTTGTCAAATGAGTCAAATTGAAGCAAAACACATTGTTGGAGTGTCAGAATGCATAGATAGAAGGCAAATAAGCGTTCCATGGCTTTATTTCGCTTAGTTGCTTACTCTTGAGTAGAAGTGCATATTCACTCCAGGAATAAGCACATTTGTCAAATGAGTCAGATTGAAGCAAAACACATTGTTGGAGTGTCAGAATGCATAGATAGAAGGCAAATAAGCGTTCCATGGCTTTATTTCGCTTAGTTGCTTACTCTTGAGTAGAAGTGCATATTCACTCCAGGAATAAGCACATTTGTCAAATGAGTCAGATTGAAGCAAAACACATTGTTGGAGTGTCAGAATGCATAGATAGAAGGCAAATAAGCGTTCCATGGCTTTATTTCGCTTAGTTGCTTACTCTTGAGTAGAACTGCATATTCACTCCAGGAATAAGCACATTTGTCAAATGAGTCAAATTGAAGCAAAACACATTGTTGGAGTGTCAGAATGCATAGATAGAAGGCAAATAAGCGTTCCATGGCTTTATTTCGCTTAGTTGCTTACTCTTGAGTAGAACTGCATATTCACTCCAGGAATAAGCACATTTGTCAAATGAGTCAGATTGAAGCAAAACACATTGTTGGAGTGTCAGAATGCATAGATAGAAAGCAAATAAGCGTTCCATGGCTTTATTTCGCTTAGTTGCTTACTCTTGAGTAGAACTGCATATTCACTCCAGGAATAAGCACATTTGTCAAATGAGTCAAATTGAAGCAAAACACATTGTTGGAGTGTCAGAATGCATAGATAGAGGGCAAATAAGCGTTCCATGGCTTTATTTCGCTTAGTTGCTTACTCTTGAGTAGAACTGCATATTCACTCCAGGAATAAGCACATTTGTCAAATGAGTCAAATTGAAGCAAAACACATTGTTGGAGTGTCAGAATGCATAGATAGAAGGCAAATAAGCGTTCCATGGCTTTATTTCGCTTAGTTGCTTACTCTTGAGTAGAAGTGCATATTCACTCCAGGAATAAGCACATTTGTCAAATGAGTCAAATTGAAGCAAAACACATTGTTGGAGTGTCAGAATGCATAGATAGAGGGCAAATAAGCGTTCCATGGCTTTATTTCGCTTAGTTGCTTACTCTTGAGTAGAAGTGCATATTCACTCCAGGAATAAGCACATTTGTCAAATGAGTCAGATTGAAGCAAAACACATTGTTGGAGTGTCAGAATGCATAGATAGAAGGCAAATAAGCGTTCCATGGCTTTATTTCGCTTAGTTGCTTACTCTTGAGTAGAACTGCATATTCACTCCAGGAATAAGCACATTTGTCAAATGAGTCAAATTGAAGCAGAACACATTGTTGGAGTGTCAGAATGCATAGATAGAAGGCAAATAAGCGTTCCATGGCTTTATTTCGCTTAGTTGCTTACTCTTGAGTAGAACTGCATATTCACTCCAGGAATAAGCACATTTGTCAAATGAGTCAAATTGAAGCAAAACACATTGTTGGAGTGTCAGAATGCATAGTTAGAAGGTAAATAAGCGTTCCATGGCTTTATTTCGCTTAGTTGCTTACTCTTGAGTAGAACTGCATATTCACTCCAGAAATAAGCATCTTTTTAAAATGAGCCAAATTGAAGCAGAAAACATTGTTGGAGTGTCAGAATGCATAGATAGAAGGCAAATAAGCGTTCCATGGCTTTATTTCGCTTAGTTGCTTACTCTTGAGTAGAACTGCATATTCACTCCAGGAATACGCACCTTTGTCAAATGAGTCAAATTGAAGCAAAACACATTGTTGGAGTGTCAGAATGCATAGATAGAAAGCAAATAAGCGTTCCATGGCTTTATTTCGCTTAGTTGCTTACTCTTGAGTAGAACTGCATATTCACTCCAGGAATAAGCACATTTGTCAAATGAGTCAAATTGAAGCAAAACACATTGTTGGAGTGTCAGAATGCATAGATAGAGGGCAAATAAGCGTTCCATGGCTTTATTTCGCTTAGTTGCTTACTCTTGAGTAGAACTGCATATTCACTCCAGGAATAAGCACATTTGTCAAATGAGTCAAATTGAAGCAAAACACATTGTTGGAGTGTCAGAATGCATAGATAGAAGGCAAATAAGCGTTCCATGGCTTTATTTCGCTTAGTTGCTTACTCTTGAGTAGAAGTGCATATTCACTCCAGGAATAAGCACATTTGTCAAATGAGTCAAATTGAAGCAAAACACATTGTTGGAGTGTCAGAATGCATAGATAGAGGGCAAATAAGCGTTCCATGGCTTTATTTCGCTTAGTTGCTTACTCTTGAGTAGAAGTGCATATTCACTCCAGGAATAAGCACATTTGTCAAATGAGTCAGATTGAAGCAAAACACATTGTTGGAGTGTCAGAATGCATAGATAGAAGGCAAATAAGCGTTCCATGGCTTTATTTCGCTTAGTTGCTTACTCTTGAGTAGAACTGCATATTCACTCCAGGAATAAGCACATTTGTCAAATGAGTCAAATTGAAGCAGAACACATTGTTGGAGTGTCAGAATGCATAGATAGAAGGCAAATAAGCGTTCCATGGCTTTATTTCGCTTAGTTGCTTACTCTTGAGTAGAACTGCATATTCACTCCAGGAATAAGCACATTTGTCAAATGAGTCAAATTGAAGCAAAACACATTGTTGGAGTGTCAGAATGCATAGTTAGAAGGTAAATAAGCGTTCCATGGCTTTATTTCGCTTAGTTGCTTACTCTTGAGTAGAACTGCATATTCACTCCAGAAATAAGCATCTTTTTAAAATGAGCCAAATTGAAGCAGAAAACATTGTTGGAGTGTCAGAATGCATAGATAGAAGGCAAGTAAGCGTTCCATGGCTTTATTTCGCTTAGTTGCTTACTCTTGAGTAGAACTGCATATTCACTCCAGGAATACGCACCTTTGTCAAATGAGTCAAATTGAAGCAAAACACATTGTTGGAGTGTCAGAATGCATAGATAGAAGGCAAATAAGCGTTCCATGGCTTTATTTCGCTTAGTTGCTTACTCTTGAGTAGAACTGCATATTCACTCCAGGAATAAGCACATTTGTCAAATGAGTCAAATTGAAGCAAAACACATTGTTGGAGTGTCAGAATGCATAGATAGAAGGCAAATAAGCGTTCCATGGCTTTATTTCGCTTAGTTGCTTACTCTTGAGTAGAACTGCATATTCACTCCAGGAATAAGCACATTTGTCAAATGAGTCAGATTGAAGCAAAACACATTGTTGGAGTGTCAGAATGCATAGATAGAAAGCAAATAAGCGTTCCATGGCTTTATTTCGCTTAGTTGCTTACTCTTGAGTAGAACTGCATATTCACTCCAGGAATAAGCACATTTGTCAAATGAGTCAAATTGAAGCAAAACACATTGTTGGAGTGTCAGAATGCATAGATAGAGGGCAAATAAGCGTTCCATGGCTTTATTTCGCTTAGTTGCTTACTCTTGAGTAGAACTGCATATTCACTCCAGGAATAAGCACATTTGTCAAATGAGTCAAATTGAAGCAAAACACATTGTTGGAGTGTCAGAATGCATAGATAGAAAGCAAATAAGCGTTCCATGGCTTTATTCCGCTTAGTTGCTTACTCTTGAGTAGAACTGCATATTCACTCCAGGAATAAGCACATTTGTCAAATGAGTCAAATTGAAGCAAAACACATTGTTGGAGTGTCAGAATGCATAGATAGAAGGCAAATAAGCGTTCCATGGCTTTATTTCGCTTAGTTGCTTACTCTTGAGTAGAACTGCATATTCACTCCAGGAATAAGCACATTTGTCAAATGAGTCAGATTGAAGCAAAACACATTGTTGGAGTGTCAGAGTGCATAGATAGAAAGCAAATAAGCGTTCCATGGCTTTATTTCGCTTAGTTGCTTACTCTTGAGTAGAACTGCATATTCACTCCAGGAATAAGCACATTTGTCAAATGAGTCAAATTGAAGCAAAACACATTGTTGGAGTGTCAGAATGCATAGATAGAGGGCAAATAAGCGTTCCATGGCTTTATTTCGCTTAGTTGCTTACTCTTGAGTAGAACTGCATATTCACTCCAGGAATAAGCACATTTGTCAAATGAGTCAAATTGAAGCAAAACACATTGTTGGAGTGTCAGAATGCATAGATAGAAGGCAAATAAGCGTTCCATGGCTTTATTTCGCTTAGTTGCTTACTCTTGAGTAGAACTGCATATTCACTCCAGGAATAAGCACATTTGTCAAATGAGTCAAATTGAAGCAAAACACATTGTTGGAGTGTCAGAATGCATAGATAGAAGGCAAATAAGCGTTCCATGGCTTTATTTCGCTTAGTTGCTTACTTTTGAGTAGAACTGCATATTCACTCCAGGAATAAGCACATTTGTCAAATGAGTCAAATTGAAGCAAAACACATTGTTGGAGTGTCAGAATGCATAGATAGAAGGCGAATAAGCGTTCCATGGCTTTATTTCGCTTAGTTGCTTACTCTTGAGTAGAACTGCATATTCACTCCAGGAATAAGCACATTTGTCAAATGAGTCAGATTGAAGCAAAACACATTGTTGGAGTGTCAGAATGCATAGATAAAAGGCAAATAAGCGTTCCATGGCTTTATTTCGCTTAGTTGCTCACTCTTGAGTAGAACTGCATATTCACTCCAGGAATACGCACCTTTGTCAAATGAGTCAAATTGAAGCAAAACACATTGTTGGAGTGTCAGAATGCATAGATAGAAGGCAAATAAGCGTTCCATGGCTTTATTTCGCTTAGTTGCTTACTCTTGAGTAGAACTGCATATTCACTCCAGGAATAAGCACATTTGTCAAATGAGTCAAATTGAAGCAAAACACATTGTTGGAGTGTCAGAATGCATAGATAGAAGGCAAATAAGCGTTCCATGGCTTTATTTCGCTTAGTTGCTTACTCTTGAGTAGAACTGCATATTCACTCCAGGAATAAGCACATTTGTCAAATGAGTCAAATTGAAGCAAAACACATTGTTGGAGTGTCAGAATGCATAGTTAGAAGGTAAATAAGCGTTCCATGGCTTTATTTCGCTTAGTTGCTTACTCTTGAGTAGAACTGCATATTCACTCCAGAAATAAGCATCTTTTTAAAATGAGCCAAATTGAAGCAGAAAACATTGTTGGAGTGTCAGAATGCATAGATAGAAGGCAAATAAGCGTTCCATGGCTTTATTTCGCTTAGTTGCTTACTCTTGAGTAGAACTGCATATTCACTCCAGGAATACGCACCTTTGTCAAATGAGTCAAATTGAAGCAAAACACATTGTTGGAGTGTCAGAATGCATAGATAGAAGGCAAATAAGCGTTCCATGGCTTTATTTCGCTTAGTTGCTTACTCTTGAGTAGAACTGCATATTCACTCCAGGAATAAGCACATTTGTCAAATGAGTCAAATTGAAGCAAAACACATTGTTGGAGTGTCAGAATGCATAGATAGAAGGCAAATAAGCGTTCCATGGCTTTATTTCGCTTAGTTGCTTACTCTTGAGTAGAACTGCATATTCACTCCAGGAATAAGCACCTTTGTCAAATGAGTCAAATTGAAGCAAAACACATTGTTGGAGTGTCAGAATGCATAGATAGAAGGCAAATAAGCGTTCCATCGCTTTATTTCGCTTAGTTGCTTACTCTTGAGTAGAACTGCATATTCACTCCAGGAATAAGCACATTTGTCAAATGAGTCAAATTGACGCAAAACACATTGTTGGAGTGTCAGAATGCATAGATAGAAGGCAAATAAGCGTTCCATCGCTTTATTTCGCTTAGTTGCTTACTCTTGAGTAGAACTGCATATTCACTCCAGGAATAAGCACATTTGTCAAATGAGTCAAATTGACGCAAAACACATTGTTGGAGTGTCAGAATGCATAGATAGAAGGCAAATAAGCGTTCCATGGCTTTATTTCGCTTAGTTGCTTACTCTTGAGTAGAACTGCATATTCACTGCAGGAATAAGCACATTTGTCAAATGAGTCAAATTGAAGCAAAACACATTGTTGGAGTGTCAGAATGCATAGATAGAAGGCAAATAAGCGTTCCATGGCTTTATTTCGCTTAGTTGCTTACTCTTGAGTAGAACTGCATATTCACTCCAGGAATAAGTACCTTTGTCAAATGAGTCAAATTGAAGCAAAACACATTGTTGGAGTGTCAGAATGCATAGATAGAAGGCAAATAAGCGTTCCATGGCTTTATTTCGCTTAGTTGCTTACTCTTGAGTAGAACTGCATATTCACTCCAGGAATACGCACCTTTGTCAAATGAGCCAAATTGAAGCAGAAAACATTGTTGGAGTGTCAGAATGCATAGATAGAAGGCAAATAAGCGTTCCATGGCTTTATTTCGCTTAGTTGCTTACTCTTGAGTAGAACTGCATATTCACTCCAGGAATACGCACCTTTGTCAAATGAGTCAAATTGAAGCAAAACACATTGTTGGAGTGTCAGAATGCATAGATAGAAGGCAAATAAGCGTTCCATGGCTTTATTTCGCTTAGTTGCTTACTCTTGAGTAGAACTGCATATTCACTCCAGGAATAAGCACATTTGTCAAATGAGTCAAATTGAAGCAAAACACATTGTTGGAGTGTCAGAATGCATAGATAGAAGGCAAATAAGCGTTCCATGGCTTTATTTCGCTTAGTTGCTTACTCTTGAGTAGAACTGCATATTCACTCCAGGAATACGCACCTTTGTCAAATGAGTCAAATTGAAGCAAAACACATTGTTGGAGTGTCAGCATGCATAGATAGAAGGCAAATAAGCGTTCCATGGCTTTATTTCGCTTAGTTGCTTACTCTTGAGTAGAACTGCATATTCACTCCAGGAATACGCACCTTTGTCAAATGAGCCAAATTGAAGCAGAAAACATTGTTGGAGTGTCAGAATGCATAGATAGAAGGCAAATAAGCGTTCCATGGCTTTATTTCGCTTAGTTGCTTACTCTTGAGTAGAACTGCATATTCACTCCAGGAATAAGCACATTTGTCAAATGAGTCAAATTGAAGCAAAACACATTGTTGGAGTGTCAGAATGCATAGATAGAAGGCAAATAAGCGTTCCATGGCTTTATTTCGCTTAGTTGCTTACTCTTGAGTAGAACTGCATATTAACTCCAGGAATAAGCACATTTGTCAAAT
Organism: Zootoca vivipara; assembly: GCF_965207765.1. Lineage (NCBI taxonomy): Eukaryota > Metazoa > Chordata > Lepidosauria > Squamata > Lacertidae > Zootoca > Zootoca vivipara. The sequence continues at coordinate 5,456 of NW_028291081.1, read as the reverse complement.
GAGTCAAATTGAAGCAAAACACATTGTTGGAGTGTCAGAATGCATAGATAGAAGGCAAATAAGCGTTCCATGGCTTTATTTCGCTTAGTTGCTTACTCTTGAGTAGAACTGCATATTCACTCCAGGAATAAGCACATTTGTCAAATGAGTCAGATTGAAAACACATTGTTGGAGTGTCAGAATGCATAGATAGAAAGCAAATAAGCGTTCCATGGCTTTATTTCGCTTAGTTGCTTACTCTTGAGTAGAACTGCATATTCACTCCAGGAATAAGCACATTTGTCAAATGAGTCAAATTGAAGCAAAACACATTGTTGGAGTGTCAGAATGCATAGATAGAGGGCAAATAAGCGTTCCATGGCTTTATTTCGCTTAGTTGCTTACTCTTGAGTAGAACTGCATATTCACTCCAGGAATAAGCACATTTGTCAAATGAGTCAAATTGAAGCAAAACACATTGTTGGAGTGTCAGAATGCATAGATAGAAGGCAAATAAGCGTTCCATGGCTTTATTTCGCTTAGTTGCTTACTCTTGAGTAGAACGGCATATTCACTCCAGGAATACGCACCTTTGTCAAATGAGTCAAATTGAAGCAAAACACATTGTTGGAGTGTCAGAATGCATAGATAGAAGGCAAATAAGCGTTCCATGGCTTTATTTCGCTTAGTTGCTTACTCTTGAGTAGAACTGCATATTCACTCCAGGAATAAGCACATTTGTCAAATGAGTCAAATTGAAGCAAAACACATTGTTGGAGTGTCAGAATGCATAGATAGAAGGCAAATAAGCGTTCCATGGCTTTATTTCGCTTAGTTGCTTACTCTTGAGTAGAACTGCATATTCACTCCAGGAATAAGCACATTTGTCAAATGAGTCAAATTGAAGCAAAACACATTGTTGGAGTGTCAGAATGCATAGTTAGAAGGCAAATAAGCGTTCCATGGCTTTATTTCGCTTAGTTGCTTACTCTTGAGTAGAACTGCATATTCACTCCAGAAATAAGCATCTTTTTAAAATGAGCCAAATTGAAGCAGAAAACATTGTTGGAGTGTCAGAATGCATAGATAGAAGGCAAATAAGCGTTCCATGGCTTTATTTCGCTTAGTTGCTTACTCTTGAGTAGAACTGCATATTCACTCCAGGAATACGCACCTTTGTCAAATGAGTCAAATTGAAGCAAAACACATTGTTGGAGTGTCAGAATGCATAGATAGAAGGCAAATAAGCGTTCCATGGCTTTATTTCGCTTAGTTGCTTACTCTTGAGTAGAACTGCATATTCACTCCAGGAATAAGCACATTTGTCAAATGAGTCAAATTGAAGCAAAACACATTGTTGGAGTGTCAGAATGCATAGATAGAAGGCAAATAAGCGTTCCATGGCTTTATTTCGCTTAGTTGCTTACTCTTGAGTAGAACTGCATATTCACTCCAGGAATAAGCACATTTGTCAAATGAGTCAGATTGAAGCAAAACACATTGTTGGAGTGTCAGAATGCATAGATAGAAAGCAAATAAGCGTTCCATGGCTTTATTTCGCTTAGTTGCTTACTCTTGAGTAGAATTGCATATTCACTCCAGGAATAAGCACATTTGTCAAATGAGTCAAATTGAAGCAAAACACATTGTTGGAGTGTCAGAATGCATAGATAGAGGGCAAATAAGCGTTCCATGGCTTTATTTCGCTTAGTTGCTTACTCTTGAGTAGAACTGCATATTCAGGAATAAGCACATTTGTCAAATGAGTCAAATTGAAGCAAAACACATTGTTGGAGTGTCAGAATGCATAGATAGAAGGCAAAAAAGCGTTCCATGGCTTTATTTCGCTTAGTTGCTTACTCTTGAGTAGAACTGCATATTCACTCCAGGAATAAGCACATTTGTCAAATGAGTCAGATTGAAGCAAAACACATTGTTGGAGTGTCAGAATGCATAGATAGAAAGCAAATAAGCGTTCCATGGCTTTATTTCGCTTAGTTGCTTACTCTTGAGTAGAACTGCATATTCACTCCAGGAATAAGCACATTTGTCAAATGAGTCAAATTGAAGCAAAACACATTGTTTGAGTGTCAGAATGCATAGATAGAGGGCAAATAAGCGTTCCATGGCTTTATTTCGCTTAGTTGCTTACTCTTGAGTAGAACTGCATATTCACTCCAGGAATAAGCACATTTGTCAAATGAGTCAAATTGAAGCAAAACACATTGTTGGAGTGTCAGAATGCATAGATAGAAAGCAAATAAGCGTTCCATGGCTTTATTCCGCTTAGTTGCTTACTCTTGAGTAGAACTGCATATTCACTCCAGGAATAAGCACATTTGTCAAATGAGTCAAATTGAAGCAAAACACATTGTTGGAGTGTCAGAATGCATAGATAGAAGGCAAATAAGCGTTCCATGGCTTTATTTCGCTTAGTTGCTTACTCTTGAGTAGAACTGCATATTCACTCCAGGAATAAGCACATTTGTCAAATGAGTCAGATTGAAGCAAAACACATTGTTGGAGTGTCAGAGTGCATAGATAGAAAGCAAATAAGCGTTCCATGGCTTTATTTCGCTTAGTTGCTTACTCTTGAGTAGAACTGCATATTCACTCCAGGAATAAGCACATTTGTCAAATGAGTCAAATTGAAGCAAAACACATTGTTGGAGTGTCAGAATGCATAGATAGAGGGCAAATAAGCGTTCCATGGCTTTATTTCGCTTAGTTGCTTACTCTTGAGTAGAACTGCATATTCACTCCAGGAATAAGCACATTTGTCAAATGAGTCAAATTGAAGCAAAACACATTGTTGGAGTGTCAGAATGCATAGATAGAAGGCAAATAAGCGTTCCATGGCTTTATTTCGCTTAGTTGCTTACTCTTGAGTAGAACTGCATATTCACTCCAGGAATAAGCACATTTGTCAAATGAGTCAAATTGAAGCAAAACACATTGTTGGAGTGTCAGAATGCATAGATAGAAGGCAAATAAGCGTTCCATGGCTTTATTTCGCTTAGTTGCTTACTTTTGAGTAGAACTGCATATTCACTCCAGGAATAAGCACATTTGTCAAATGAGTCAAATTGAAGCAAAACACATTGTTGGAGTGTCAGAATGCATAGATAGAAGGCGAATAAGCGTTCCATGGCTTTATTTCGCTTAGTTGCTTACTCTTGAGTAGAACTGCATATTCACTCCAGGAATAAGCACATTTGTCAAATGAGTCAGATTGAAGCAAAACACATTGTTGGAGTGTCAGAATGCATAGATAAAAGGCAAATAAGCGTTCCATGGCTTTATTTCGCTTAGTTGCTCACTCTTGAGTAGAACTGCATATTCACTCCAGGAATACGCACCTTTGTCAAATGAGTCAAATTGAAGCAAAACACATTGTTGGAGTGTCAGAATGCATAGATAGAAGGCAAATAAGCGTTCCATGGCTTTATTTCGCTTAGTTGCTTACTCTTGAGTAGAACTGCATATTCACTCCAGGAATAAGCACATTTGTCAAATGAGTCAAATTGAAGCAAAACACATTGTTGGAGTGTCAGAATGCATAGATAGAAGGCAAATAAGCGTTCCATGGCTTTATTTCGCTTAGTTGCTTACTCTTGAGTAGAACTGCATATTCACTCCAGGAATAAGCACATTTGTCAAATGAGTCAAATTGAAGCAAAACACATTGTTGGAGTGTCAGAATGCATAGTTAGAAGGTAAATAAGCGTTCCATGGCTTTATTTCGCTTAGTTGCTTACTCTTGAGTAGAACTGCATATTCACTCCAGAAATAAGCATCTTTTTAAAATGAGCCAAATTGAAGCAGAAAACATTGTTGGAGTGTCAGAATGCATAGATAGAAGGCAAATAAGCGTTCCATGGCTTTATTTCGCTTAGTTGCTTACTCTTGAGTAGAACTGCATATTCACTCCAGGAATACGCACCTTTGTCAAATGAGTCAAATTGAAGCAAAACACATTGTTGGAGTGTCAGAATGCATAGATAGAAGGCAAATAAGCGTTCCATGGCTTTATTTCGCTTAGTTGCTTACTCTTGAGTAGAACTGCATATTCACTCCAGGAATAAGCACATTTGTCAAATGAGTCAAATTGAAGCAAAACACATTGTTGGAGTGTCAGAATGCATAGATAGAAGGCAAATAAGCGTTCCATGGCTTTATTTCGCTTAGTTGCTTACTCTTGAGTAGAACTGCATATTCACTCCAGGAATAAGCACCTTTGTCAAATGAGTCAAATTGAAGCAAAACACATTGTTGGAGTGTCAGAATGCATAGATAGAAGGCAAATAAGCGTTCCATCGCTTTATTTCGCTTAGTTGCTTACTCTTGAGTAGAACTGCATATTCACTCCAGGAATAAGCACATTTGTCAAATGAGTCAAATTGACGCAAAACACATTGTTGGAGTGTCAGAATGCATAGATAGAAGGCAAATAAGCGTTCCATCGCTTTATTTCGCTTAGTTGCTTACTCTTGAGTAGAACTGCATATTCACTCCAGGAATAAGCACATTTGTCAAATGAGTCAAATTGACGCAAAACACATTGTTGGAGTGTCAGAATGCATAGATAGAAGGCAAATAAGCGTTCCATGGCTTTATTTCGCTTAGTTGCTTACTCTTGAGTAGAACTGCATATTCACTGCAGGAATAAGCACATTTGTCAAATGAGTCAAATTGAAGCAAAACACATTGTTGGAGTGTCAGAATGCATAGATAGAAGGCAAATAAGCGTTCCATGGCTTTATTTCGCTTAGTTGCTTACTCTTGAGTAGAACTGCATATTCACTCCAGGAATAAGTACCTTTGTCAAATGAGTCAAATTGAAGCAAAACACATTGTTGGAGTGTCAGAATGCATAGATAGAAGGCAAATAAGCGTTCCATGGCTTTATTTCGCTTAGTTGCTTACTCTTGAGTAGAACTGCATATTCACTCCAGAAATAAGCATCTTTTTAAAATGAGCCAAATTGAAGCAGAAAACATTGTTGGAGTGTCAGAATGCATAGATAGAAGGCAAATAAGCGTTCCATGGCTTTATTTCGCTTAGTTGCTTACTCTTGAGTAGAACTGCATATTCACTCCAGGAATACGCACCTTTGTCAAATGAGTCAAATTGAAGCAAAACACATTGTTGGAGTGTCAGAATGCATAGATAGAGGGCAAATAAGCGTTCCATGGCTTTATTTCGCTTAGTTGCTTACTCTTGAGTAGAACTGCATATTCAGGAATAAGCACATTTGTCAAATGAGTCAAATTGAAGCAAAACACATTGTTGGAGTGTCAGAATGCATAGATAGAAGGCAAAAAAGCGTTCCATGGCTTTATTTCGCTTAGTTGCTTACTCTTGAGTAGAACTGCATATTCACTCCAGGAATAAGCACATTTGTCAAATGAGTCAGATTGAAGCAAAACACATTGTTGGAGTGTCAGAATGCATAGATAGAAAGCAAATAAGCGTTC